>NW_027468657.1:19653884-19663884 GCF_046254945.1 Alosa pseudoharengus
TGATTAGGGCCAATTACCAGTTCCTGGGCTAGACGGGAGATTGCTGTGAAACACACGCTCTTGCACTGCCTCTCTCACCTCTCTTTCACACACACACACACACACACACACACACACACACACACACACACACACACACACACACACACACACACACACACACACACACACACACACACACACACACACACACACACACACACACTCTCTCTCCCTATTTCTACCTCTTTCACTGTCACACTCTCTCCCTCTCCCACTTTCTCACACACAAACATGTACAAACTCTCTCTCTCTCTCTCTCTCTCTCTCTCCCTCCCATTCTTTCTCTCTCTCGCTCTCACTCACACACACACACACACACACAAACACACTGTGACTCGGACCATAGTAGTATTTACTGTTCATATTAGTGTTAAACTCATCCGAAACAAACACTGGAGCTGCATAATATGTGTGTGTGTGTGTGTGTGTCTACCACTGTAATGATTTGAATCTGAATGCCATTTATTTCTGTCCACCCTACTTCTGCTCTCTCTTTCTGTCTCTCTCTCTCTCACCCTCTGTTTTCTCTCTTTCTTTCTCTCTCTCTTTCTTTCTCTTTTTCTCTCTCTCTCCCTCTGTTCTCTATCTCTCTTTCTCTCTCTCTCCCTCTCTCCTTCAGTTCATTGTGCCACGCTGGCGGTGAACTTCGTGGGCTGTCTGGCATGGATGTTTGGCGGTGGGGGCGTGACCAACTTTGGCATGTCCATCATGTGGCTGATCCTCTTCACGCCGTGCTCCTATGTGTGCTGGTTCAGACCCATCTACAAGGCCTTCAAGTATTTACACACACACTCACAGACTCAAACCCATGCGCACACACACACACACACACACACACACACATTGTACAAATACAGTCATAGGGGGCTTCATGTATATTCACAACCAATCTTTGCATTTCACACTATCTGTGTGTGTGTGTGTGTGTGTGCGTGTGTGTGTGTGTGTGTGTGTGTGTGTGTGTGTGTGTGTGTGTGTGTGTGTGTACAGGACAGACAGCTCATTCCACTTCATGGCCTTCTTCTTTGTCTTCATGGCTCAAGTTTTCATCAGCATCATCCAGGCTATTGGAATCCCGGGCTGGGGAGTGTGGTAAGGGATGACACTCACACACACACACACACACACACACACACACACACACACACACACACACGAATTATCCTTTATTAAACACACACACACACACACACACACACACATACATCTTGCCTATTCCAAGTAATTTCATCTCTTTCATGGTCTATTATTAAAGTTGATGTATTTCACGTTTTTATTGGTTATGCCATTAAGCCATCTCAAGGCCACCGTACATGGGCCCTTTACTGTAAGGATGGTCCAGATGATTTGATTAGGTGGAGTTAATAATGGATTGCTGAAAATGTCACTGAGCTTATCCAATTGTGATTGCGGAGCGTCACATTAATGTCGCTTGCAATTACATTCCAAATGGCAGTGTGTGTGTGTGTGTGGGGGGGGGGGGGGGGGGGGTGGGCTGTTCTCAGATGAGAGTGCTAATTTAATCAGAAGGAGATATCATGGTTGTTGGCATCATGATGGTGGTTGGGCGCAGTTGAGAGCACTCACTGGACCGGGCTGGTTCTGAAGTGGCCAATGGGGGAGTTGAAGTGTCACGGGCAGTTTTGCAGGAGCGTGAAGTGGCTCTTGTGGCCTGGTGTCCTTCTGTGGCTGACTTCTCTTTCTTCTGTTTGTCTTGTGCTTTCTTGCTTTCTTTTCATCTTTACTTGCCCTCTTTTCCTCCCCTCTTTTCCCTTGTTTCTCTCGTCCTTCACTCCTCACCTCCTGTTCCTCTCTATTCTCTTTTCACCTCCTATTCTCCCTCTCTCTTCTCCTCTCCTCCTCTCCTCTGCTCCTCTCCTTCTCCTCATCTCGCCCTCCCCTCTCCTCTCATCTTCTTCTCTTCCTCTCTCTTCCTCTCATCTCTCCCTCTCCTCCTCTCCTCTCCTCCTCCTCTCCTCTCTCCTTCCCTCATCTTCTCTTCTCCTCCCCTCTCCTCCTCCTCTCCTCTCTCCTCCCCTCATCTTCTTCTCTTCTCCTCCTCTCTTTTCCTCCTCCTCTCCTCTCCTCTCTCCTCCTCCTCCTCACTCCACCTATAGTGGCTGGTTGGGTACCATCTCCTTCTTTGGCACTAGCATATTCTCCTCCATCATCATGCTCGTCCCCACTCTCATGTTCACTGCCATGGCAACGCTTTCCTTCATCGCCCTCACCAAGGTACCGTTAACACACACACACACACACACACACACACACACACACACACACACACACACACACACACAAGCACACACAAATTCTCCTTTAAGTTAAAATTATAGTCTATGTTAGACACAAACACACACACACACACACACACACCCTCATACATCAACCCACCCACAAGGACAGATTTGTACTCATTGACCTGCATACATGTCACTCAAACACACATAAGCACACACACTCACACACACATAAGCACACACATACACATACACACACACACACACACACACACACACACACACACACACACACACACACACACACACACACACACACACACACACACACAAACACACACAAATTAATTCTCCTTTAAGTTAAAATTATAGTCTATGTTAGACACAAACACACACACACACACCCTCATACATCAACCCACCCACAAGCACAGATTTGTACTCATTGACCTGCATACACATCACTCAAACACACATAAGCACACACACTTACACACACATAAGCACACACACATACACACACACACACACACACACACACACACACACACACTCCCAGGAAAGCCCTCAAATGTGAAATCTAAAATACACATTTGTAAAGCTAAATCTTCAAGGGCACCTTGAATTCAATAATTTTATTTTCTGAGGCAATGTCTTTCCAGTGAGCGTAGTCATCCAAGCAAGCTCACCTCCACTGAACCCCCCCCCCCCCCCCCTCCCCTCTCTCTCTTCCCCAGGTGCATAACTTCTACCGGGGCAGCGGGGGCAGCATGACCAAGGCCCAGGAGGAGTGGACCACGGGTGCCTGGAAGAGCCCAGTGGTGCAGCAGGCAGCGCAGCAGGCAGCTATGGGGGCCATGGCCGGGGGCATGCAGGGAGCAGGACCGGGACCACAGCAGCCCCAGTACTCCGCTCCGCCGCCCAGCTACGACTACGACAACCAGGTGTAGGAGAAGGAGGGGGAGAGGGGGAGGAAGGAAAGGGGAGGAAGGGAGGAGAGGAGACGGGGAGAGGGAGGGGGAGGGGAGAGGAGGAGAGAGACAGTGGAGGAGGGGAAGAAAGAGAAAGGGTGAGAGAAAGGTAAAAAAGGAGGGAGGGTAAGTGGAGAGGAGAGGGGGAGAGGAAGACCAGGTGTGCAACATGGGAAAGGAGGAGAAGAGAGGAGGAGTAAGGGAAGAGAGAAGATAAAAGAGAAGGGGGGGAGAGCAGGAGAGGAGAAAAAAGAGGAGTAGAGGACAGTGGAGGAAAGAAAGACTGAAAGAGGGAAGTATAGATATGAAGAGAGGAGAGGAGAAAAGAGGAAAGTAGAGGAAGATAAATGAAAATTAAATGATAAAGATGAATGGCCAAGACAAGAAGAGATGAGAAGAGTGAAGAGAGATTACAGTAGATTAAACATCAACAGGATTCATGCACATGGATTAGACCTAGTCTGAGACTAAGAGATTATCTCCACTGAAAGAGAGCTGTTAGTCTTTTAGGTCTGAGATTAGTCCAAACTGGCCCTAAGACTATTAGAGAGAGAGAGAGAGAGAGAGAGAGAGAGAGAGAGAGAGAGAGAGAAAAGTGGAGAGAGAGAGAGAGGGAGGAAAAGAGTGGAGAGGTGGAGAGAGGGAAATAGAGAAAGGGAGAGAAAAGTGGAGAGGGAGAGAGAGAGGTGGATAGAGGGAGAGAGAAAGGTGGAGAGAGGAAGAGAGGGGGAAAGAGGGATATATGACTGGAAAAGAAGTTCATCCACCTGCTGGGACCCTACGGACCCCCAAACCACAGCACTTTCATCTTCAGTTAATACTCCCTCTCGTGAACTGTTGGACTGTTTTCTTTTGTAATCTGCACATCTCGCTGTGTTTTGTTTTGCTGCGTCTAGCTATTCAGTCAGCCCAGTACTCACAGTGTTCCTTCAAATCACACGCACTCATGCTAACTGTAGAAGAGCATGTTCAAGTGTAAAAGGTACAGTATTGTTCTCATTAGTTTTGTACTACAGAAAGGCACTGTTTACTGATGGTCTTGTCCAAAGGAGAACAAGTAGAGTGTAAGAAAAGTTTTTATCTGTAGTGAGTCTGTTGTCCATCTGTATTTATGTATTACTTTAGCTCTTCAGTGGCTGGGTCTCAGTGTGCGTAGCGCTGTAGCGATATAGACTCTCAGGGGGCGTCTACGGATCTTATCAGCTCTGGGAAGAGAGAGTGGATTTATGGTATCTCTCTGTGTGTGTGTTTGTGTTTTTATAAACCAAAGTAGAACTAAAGTGAAGTTTTCTATATGCTATGATATTTATCTCACAGCATTTATAAGTCCTTCTGGTTTCACCTGCAAAATATAGAGGGAGTTTGAGAGATGGGAGGATTGAAAAGGTTAGCTATGCATCTTAAATGTACATATTTACTCTATTTTCGAATGCAAAGTATGTGTTAAAAGTTAATGTGGGCAACATTCTAAGGTGACAACTTTATGTTTATATAGGAATTCATGAAGAACTCACATCTAGAAATTAATGATGTTTAAAATATTATTATGCAAAGGACAACTAGGACAAATAGCAATAGTCTTTGTTAGAAGTCTGTGTACATTCATAAGACAGCCGAGTACCCAAAAGCACATGCAGTACACCGCATGCATTCTCTTTCACACACACACACACACACACACACACACACACACACACACACACACACACACACTTTCCATATTGCATTTTCTTCTTCAACTTTCAAATGTGAAATCTTTTTTTATTTTTTATTGTTGACTGTTAGGATGTGTTCTCCTATAGAGTGTGCTGCTGTGTACAGATTCTGAATAACTCATCGATGTGGATGTAGAAATGTGTTTATGAAGCAAAAATTATATACATCATATGTGATCATATAATTCTTCAAACATGAAAGGGAAAATAAACTACTACTGTATACTTGTAATATTTGAAACCTAATTTGTCAATTTCACTTAAATGGGGAAAATTGGACTGCAGAGTCTGCAGAGCTATTGTGAACTTTAACCTCTAACCTGTGTGTTTTAGTGGTTAATTGTGATGGTAAACATTGCGCGGGCCGGCTTATGACCCGAGGGCGGGTGAGATTTACTGGTGATAGTGCGGGGTGCAGGTGGGTCGGGTCAAATTCTCCAGATAGCAACATTCTGGGGTAACATTCATTTGCGTGTGCGGTAGGTAGGGCTGGGCGATATGGCTGAAAACTGTATCACAATATAAGTATTTCATATCGGTCGATATCAATAATTAATGATTTAAAAGAAAAAATCTATTTCAGATAAGGGAAAAAAAGTTCAATTTAAACACTTTTATTTTAAACTTAACCTTCCTCTGATTTTAATCACCTCAGTTATCATTCAAAGCAGGAAAAAGAAATAACAACACAATCACGAAAATCACTCAAATAAATAAATGTGCACATAAGTCTGAATGAAAAGCAGCACTGGTTGAAGCATGGAAATATTGTAAACAAAGTAGCTTAATTTGCTAGTTTATCATAGTCTACTGGTTAGACTGTTCAGTTTCCCCACGTGTGTTTAAGTTTCAAATTAATACTTTTTCTTCTTGGGACAGGCCCGTTTGAGTCTTGGAAAATACGTTTCCATTTGCATCGGGATTGAAATTATTAGAATTTAGCAGTCAATTTGAATGTCAATTTGAATGAATAGCAATTTAGCCAGTCGTCTTCCACGATTGTGAGTGTTTTGGATTACATGTGCATGAGGAGGGATGCGCCTGTTGAGAGGGAGAGAGAGAGAGAGAGAGAGCACGGGGCAAGGACTCATTGAGAGTCTGTGTTGAGGTAGGCCTACTTAGATAGATAGATACTAGATAGATAGATAGATAGATAGATAGATACTTTATTGATCCCTAGGGGAAATTCAAGGTCACAGTAGCATACAGACAACATACACACACACACACACATTCACTAACAGCAGAAAAAGTAATTAAAATTATATAATATAAAAAAACACAACTAAGCAATAAGGACCGTAGAAGATAAAGAATATACTAATATACTAAAATACAAATCATACTAAATAAAACTTAATCTAAATCAATTCTAAAAAACAGTATCCACATAGTGGGTGATTAATCAATCAGGTGCGCTTGCAATGACTGAAGCAGGGACTGAGCCTGCGGTCCTCTGTGCGTAAGGTAAGGTGCTCTTTGTGAACGAGTGTCATGGTGATGGTGAAAATGAGTAAGTCAAACAGTGCAACAGTGCAAGAATAAAGTCTATATATCTATGTATAAATAACTATATTAAGAAAGGTATAAGTGTGGTCACAGTTTGGCTGTGGCATGGAGGGAGGGGTTGTGCATATAAAGCACGCAAACAGTGAGGCAGAAGACAATGGTAAAGTGGCTAGTGGACAGACAGTTCAAGACATGGAGGTGGTGAAGAGGCAGACAGACTATGCAGAGAAGTCTATTTCTCCTCTTCCCTTAAGTGATGCATTGAACAGTTCAATGGCCCTGGGGATGAATGACTTCCTCAGTCTGTCTGTTGTGCAAGGCAGTGACACACTTCTATCGCCTACTCTGGTAGAGTTGCACAAGCTACAATGCAAGATATATTTAGCCTATTTATTTATGGACAACGTAAGGCGGGAGGTGTGTGTTTTAATTAGGCTATCGAATGTTCTATCGAACTTATTTTTTATTGATATCGATGACATGTCTATTGCGATACATATCGTTATCGTTTTATCACCCAGCCCTAGCAGTAGGCTGAAGTGAGATTTCCCCTCCTTCTCCGTCTCTATCTCAAAATGCACATGCACATCAGACTAATTAAGTTTAGTTTAATTAGTCTATAGCCTGGCCTAATGTTGTGCAGCCAAAATCTTCTTATTAATCTTCTTATTAATTTATTAATAACTTAGTGTTTTCTTTTAGTTGCAGTCAGTGGCCTACCGCTTAGGACAGTTCACACCATCGAAACTTATCTGATGGTCAGCAAGAAGAGTAATATCGGCATGCTACTTTGCGCAAGTTTACGGCAGAGAGCTGAGGTATGAAATGTTAAAGCATGTGTTGTGTGGGCGTGCGCCTGTTTGTGTGAGGGGGGGCGGGAGGGAGAGAGAGAGAGAAAGAGCCTAGACTGTTTTAAACAAGGCTACATTGACCACATTTATTTATTTTGTTGGCCTACATAATGATATTGATTCAACCACGTTAGGCCTATTTATCGTAGGGCCTATTCCTTTAAACTAGGAATTGTCAGGTCGGGTTCATGTCAATGTTAAATTGTCAGCGGGGCGGGGCTGATTGGATCTCCAAAATGGGTCAGGTGGGCGCCGGTTATAAAAAACCCTGTCCCGCGCATCACTAGTAGACATTAAAGAGTGACTACATCGGATATGGAGTTGAGACCTCACACTAAGTATGTAGCTGCAATGGCAAACTTCTGGTCACAAGGGGGCGCTGATGATTCATGTGTAACTTTCACTATGGGACAGAGCAGAGAGGGTGCTTGGGTATGTGTGTAGGAGAGTAAGCGTAGTGTGTGCATGGAGATGATATTTCCTGGCCTCTCTCTCTCTCTCTCTCTCTTTCTCTCTGTCTCTCTCTCTCTGTCTCTCTCTCTCTCTGTGTGACAGAAGGTGTTCATAAAACCTTAGTCTAAACTGAAAATGACCCCTGCCTTATTTGTCCACTTTTATCCTGCGCAAGAAGCTACAGAGTCAGATGAGTTGCTATTTCACATCACTCACACACACACACACACACACACACACACACATGATGGCGGAGCCACAGATGGTCAAACAGGCGGTTGCCATGCCCACCGCCTGCTGGCATCAGAAGATCGGAAGACAGCTTGGTGGCAATATGGCCGTCTCGATCTCCCCATCGTTCTCTCTGTCCCTGTCTCCAAAATGGGGTCTGTTTGTATCCAACTGCCAACACAATACAAAGAGAGAGACAGTGAGAATGAGAGAGAGACTGTGAGACCCATTATCATTTTCTATATTCTGTTAGCTGCAATCAGAAATCTCTCTGCCCTTGGACACCTGATCCAGATTAAGGTCCATTAGGCTACAGCCAGATGGAGTCATGTTCTGAGACGTATCTGGATCCGCTCCGGTTTGAATTCAGATCAGGGCCGTAGTCACCATAGACATTGAGGGGGACGTGTCCCCCCCAATATTCAAATATGACCAAAATGTCCCCCCCAATATACGGACATAGAAAAATAAAGAAAGAATAAAGCGCTATACTAGGCCTACAGGAAACCAACACGCATCTGAAATGTAATCAAACGTAAATAACGCACAAATTAGTGACCTCTGGTTCCAGAGTAGCCTACACCCCTGAGTGGTTTGTCCTGGTGATTTTCCGTTTTTCGTTAGTGGTGTGCGCATTCAAAAGCTTCCATTTACTGCACCCTACTGCGGTGAGGTAGGGCTGTCAACAATATCGCAAAAGCTACCGGTACAATTTTCACAAAACTTCTTGGAAAGGTGTAGCACAGGCTAAGGAAATCCCATACATGTTTGGAGCCGAGCAGACTGAAAGGGAACATTTTCCATATTGTAGCCTATTCTCGCAATGATAGCGAAAGTGAAACGTTTTATTTTAAATGATGAATTTGTGCAAGCCTGTGTCATTTCTTTCACATCTTTCAACATAAATAATGCATTCATATGCTAGTAGTAATGCCAGAAATTACCGTGTATAGGCCTCTTAGAAATTATTGTTGCATCTTGCATATTTAGATGCGCACTCAATCGCGCATCCATGCAGGCAAAACGTGATCAAATGTGGCAACGGCACACAAGTTGGAAAAAACGTTTACAATACGTGATAGCCTACAGTTAATGTGAATCGCGGACAATAACCAAAGAAAGGAATTTGCACCTCCATTCACCAATTAAACGCTATAGTAGGCCTAGTGTTTCTACATGTTGGCACAAAACGTCATTTCTGTCAGAAGCCAGTCTATAATGCATACAGGGGTAACATGAGGTGAGTCAGACAGAAGAGGGGCCTGTCTTAGTAGCCTATTCCTGAATCCTGTCCCTTTCAAACTACGTTAAAATGGTGTGATTAGCCGCAAGCATAATAAAATCTAAATTAAAAGACAAAATCTTATTAGGCTCCAAACCTATGAGTCTAAGCCTTAGTTTAAAAAAATCTTCAGGTGTAAGTAATAAGGCAAAGAACCACATTCTGTGTAATATAGAGGTTATCATAAGATACTCTAGTTTGTAATTTCTTTTAAAGGATACAAGGATACAAGGATACAAGGAAGTTTATTGTCACATGCATATAGTTACTGGAAGTAAGAAATGCAGTGAAATTAAGTATGGTGTCAGCCTATTTGTGCATTTATGGGGGGGGGGGGGGTAAAAAGTGCAGTAGAAGAGGGGTTTAGTAGATTAAGTGGCAAGGGCTGCATAAGAAAGGTGGGGGAGGATTGCGATTGGGGGGTGGGGGCACCAACAAGGAGCACCCAAGAGCAACAGGGGCAAGGAAAAACTCCCTTACCAAGGAAGAAACCTTGGGCATATCCACGGCTCAAGGGGCTAACCCAACTGCCAAGGGTCTTGGTGTGTGTGTTGGGGGGATGACAAGGGAGATGGGATAGTGTGCTGTGTATGTGGGGAGAGGGCAGTGTGCAATATGTGTGTTGGAGAAGCTTCCTCATGAGACAATGTGCTGTGTATTGGGGGGCGGGGGCAGTGTGCTGTAAGTATGTTGGGGATGTGTG
>NW_027468657.1:19671384-19693884 GCF_046254945.1 Alosa pseudoharengus
GTAACTTCCATAGACATCCAAAATGGGGTGGGATGATTGTATTGGGAGCACTGAGGTGTCAGATGGTACTATAAAAAAATGGTTACATTTTGGCGCTCAGAGTTCAGGTAGGAGGGCCCCTTAGCAGGATTTTGCTTAGGACCCCATGGAGGTCTGAACCAGCACTGTGTCAGCTCTCCAGGAGCGTGATGATGATGAGTGTGTGAGAAAGAGAAAGAGAAGCCCCTTAGTTTGATGCTGCTGCAGCTGAAATAAGATATTGCATTGATAGAGTGTCTGTGTGTGTGTGTGTGTGTGTGTGTTTGTGTGTGTGTGTGTGTGTGTGATGTATATGCTGTGCAGTGCATACACAATGTGCATCAGCCCTTAATGAAAACAGATTTCCCTTTCTGGCTCTTGACACTCTCTCTCTCTCTCTCACTCTTTCTCTCTCTCTTTATCTCTCTATCCCCAATTCAAATTCAGATGAGCTTCAGTGGAATGATAAAACAACATGATATGGCATGATACTCACTTTGTATCGACAACTGCATTACTAATTAAATAGGTCGTTGATATGAACAAAACAAAACAAAACAAAACAAAGCATGTCTCTCATGTCTTTCTCTCCATCTCTCCATTCTCTCTCCTCTCTACATATTTCTTCCTCCTCTCTCTGACACCTCTCTCTCTTCTCTCCATCTCTCCCCTCCTCCATGGATCTTCCTCTCTCTCTCCTTTCCTTATCTCTCTCTTCTTCCTCTCCTCTTTTCTCCCTTATTTCTTTCTTCTTTCATCCTTTCTCTCTGACTCCACACATCAAGCTTCCTCTTTTCCCTCTCCTTTCCCTCCTTGTTCTCTCTATCCCCCTCTCTCTCTATCCCTCTATCTCTCTCTAACCCTCTCTCTCTCTCTATCCCTCTATCTCTCTCTCTTACCCTCTCTCTCTCTATCCCTCTCTCTCTCTCTCTCTCCAGCCTGCATGCTTTTCCACCTATTTTTCTTCTGTCTTCGTGCTCTTCCTCCCCCCACCTCTCTTTGATCCTAAAGGCAATCTGTCTGTGAGGTTGAGTCTCGGCTCACTTCATTAAGTTGCGAGCTGCCCTGAGCAGATAAATTACCTGTGGCCTTGATGCAACGGCACGGAATGTCAGAACGTGACAACGTCAGAGTGTAAGGAGGCGAGGAGGAGGGTGTGGCTCTCCCTCTCTCTGTCTCTCTGTCTCTCTCTCTCTCTCTCTCTCTCTCTCTCTCTCTCTCTCACACTCCCTATTTCTCTCTCTCACCATGCAATGTTTCAGCCTCCCCCAGACTTCTACCACTTCCTTATATCGTGCTAAAGGAGCCACATTCTTTTTTGACGAGATGTTTGATATTGTGTTAAATGTACAGCAATTCTAATAACACAATAGCTATACAATATCTCTGAATACTCCTGGGCACTCCGGAGCACATACTGTAGACCTTAATCTGAATACTGTAGGCTCTCCACCTATCTCAGGCACATTCTCCACTTTTTCTTCCCCAGGAAACATATAAAATGCAAAAAAAGAAATGGCTGCCTACTTATTAAGTCAGCAAACCCAAAAGGCTCGGCGTGTCAGGGTGACAGATGGTCTATTCATGGGCCCATTAGTCTTTGTGGTGAGGACTTCCACTGGTGGACAGGAGGATGTGGACGATCCAGAGGAGACACCAGGCTTGTGCTGTGCACATGACTGAAATAACACCATCATAATTATCATCTGTCACCTGTTATGCACAGTAAATAGTCTTTGATGAATGGTTATGAATGTTGTCATGAAATGTCATGTAGTTAGTCTTTGTTTCATGTTTGGGATGTCTTTTCTATGACAACGTGACATTAATCAAAACAACATGATCACTCATAGACATGCTGCATAAACAGGACTAATTGCTTAGCTACAGGCAGGGGAGTCTCCACTGATGGACACCAATGAACAGAGATGGAGCTACACACACTCATTCATCTCTCTCTCTCTCTCTCTCTCACACACACACACACTCTCTCTCTCGCTCTCTTTCTCTCTCTCTCTCTCTCTCTCTCTCACACACACACACACACACACAGACAGACAGACAGACAGACAGACACACACACACACACATAGACACAGACACAAACACACACACTGTATCGTGACTAATTCAAATTATTATTTTAGATTTAGAGTTCAATTTGTGGTGACATCAGGTCAGAAAATCCTGGAGTTGCAAATATTTAACATGCTGAATGGAAACTGTGGCTTTTAAGTATAAGTAAGTATAAGCATATATCTTTTGATCCCGTGCGGAAAATTTGGTCTCTGCATTTATCCCAATCCATGAATTAGTGAAACACACAGTGAGGTGAAGCACACACTAATCCCGGCGCAGTGAGCTGCCTGCAACAACAGCGGCACTCGGGTAACAGTGAGGAGTTAGGTGTCTTGCTCAAGGGCATTTCAGCCATGCCTAACTGGTCGGGGTTCAAACCGGCAACCCTCCGGTTACAAGTCCGAAGCGCTAACCAGTAGGCCATTGTCTTTTGTTTTCATTTGCACATTATTTTAGCCTACCTTCTACTTAATGCTGCTAATGACAGTGTAGTGGAGTAAAAGTATACATTTAATTTTAAAAATGTAGGGAAGTAAAAGGAAAAGTAGGAGGAAAAATAAAAACTCAAGTAAAGTACAGATACTCTGCACTGATACTTAAGCACTGTACTTAAGTATTTCTACTTAGATACTTTACATCTCTGACACACACACACACACACACACACACACACACACACACACATGATTAACTGCTGAGGAGGAAATGGGATGACCAACACAGAAAAGAACACCCATCAGAGAACAGAGAGAGATAGAGATTTAGAGGAGGAATAAAAGACACAGAAAGAGGGAGTGATAGAAACAGAGAGAGGAAGAGAGAAAGAAAGAGAAGAAGAGAGAAAGAAAGAGAGGAAGAGCAAGAGAAATAATGTTGGACCGAGATTAACAGAGAGAACAGAGAGAAGATCAGAGAGAAGATCAGAGAGAGAGAAAGAGAGAGAGAGAGAGAGAGGATACTGATCTCTGATGAATTAGATGGGGAGGGCCTGTCAGTCGCATGAGATGTGTGTGTGTGAATGTATGTGTGTGTGTGTGTGTGTGTGTGTGTGTGAGTGTGTGTGTGTGTGTGTGTGTGTGTGTGTGTCTGGGGACGCCGTCTCAGCCTCGTGGACAGGTGGCCAGACAGACAGTCACAGCACCACCTGGGAGCGTCCAAAACCTCAGTCAACACGGGCCCATAAGAACTGCCATCACCATGACAACATCCCCCTCTGGGTGGGGCCAGTAGAGAACCCCCCCCCCCCCCATCCCTCCTGGTTTTAGTGTTGGACAGGAGCGATGTGATGGCCATTTTAATTTAGTCTGAGATTCTTAATGATTTCTTATGTGTTTAGAATGCTTTCAAATCTCTGCTGATTTTATTGTTATGATTTTCTGTTTGTCTTCAGAGTTTTTTTGTCTGTCAAGTCAAAGTCAATCAATCAATCAATCACACTTTCTATCTATCTATCGATCTATCTATCTATCTATCTGTCTATCTGTCTGTCTGTCTATCTGTCTGTCTGTCTGTCTGTCTTTCACAAGCATGTTCTAGAATTCTGGGGTGTTCTATTTGTATTCTGATGTGTTCCTATGTTACTCCTGCGTGTAGTATATAACGGGGAGAGGTCTAGACTGTATCATTGTACATAACCTTGTGCTCGACCAAGTGTGGGCACTGTTCATGGAGGCCTAGGCCTTTGTCACAAGCATGTAGGATTTACCATCGAGGCCATGTTGGTCGGAGACATCTCTGACGCCGCAGCCATAACATGAGCCAAGTGAGAGATAGTCTTGTTGTTTTGGGCCAGGGTCAGTGTTTTTCCATTATGGTCATGTCTGGTTTTGGTAACACACTGACGAAGGCCATCAGGCCGAAACGTTTGTCAATTAACCCCTGTGCTTAAATGGATTAAAAAGCAAGAAAAGATTTTTGGAGTGCGACCATTTGTTATTTTCTATGAGTTCCCTGGATTACGCACCCACAAAGAAACAAGAGAACAATCGGGAGAGCGCGGTGTTTGCCAAGAAAAGGACATGTCCGGTTTTGTGCAATACCACGTTGGCATGATTTAAGGTCGTATGTTTTAGTATAACAGGCTTTGTCTCAAGTTTTGACTTGGAGACGGATCAAGGAAGCGACTCGGGGAGCATCTTCTGTCAGGACGCTCAGTAGCCCGCTTCTAATAACAACCACGACTGTTCGACTCTGTTCAGTTTTACTGTTCGAGACTTAGCATGTGTTCTGTTATTCATTGTTTTACCATCTACAATAACTTCATCTACTCACCGATCCTAATCCAACAGTCAAGCCTTGTGTAGACCATCTTCAATACAGACAGTAGTACTAAAACACAACGCAAACAGTTTCCTGGGCAAACCAGAGAATCCCACATTTGGTGCCGTGACCCGGATGCAAGAGGAGAAGAAAGACAACAGCCAGACGACAACATCTCTGCGGGGTCAGGGAGACTTCAGGTTCAAACAGACTTCACCCCATGCATGCATGTCCCCACTTTCTTCTTCTTCTCTCTCTCTCTCTCTCTCTCTCTCTCTCTCTCTCTCTCCTGACTACAGTGCTACGACTGAGGGACGCTCTGTCATTTCCATGTGAGACTCTCTCTGGGCTGTGGCAGAATTACTTCCCTGATCTTACTTGTGTTTTAAAGGACACACAGAAGTGTGTGATAGGAAAGGCTCGTGTATTTGGCTTCTGCAGTGTGAATTCTGAAATCTTAAATCACAGAATATGTGAGGTAAAGGTTGAGTATCAGTGGCAACTGTTTAGGAATCGAGTGACCATGCAGCGATGCTAACCAAAAAACACTAGAGATGATGGGAAGAGAGAGAGAGAGAGATGACACATCTTCAGTTGTTTATAATTTGTTTATTTCTCCTCTCAAGCTCCAAACACCTCCCATACACTCCTTACACACACACACGCACATACAAAACCATCCCTCTGTTCTTAGACAGCTGAATCTTTTTGGTGAGGGTGCAGCATCAAATGACTGCATTTTGTTTTCGTAGCCATTTGCCACATTTCTTGGAATTGAAGATTGAAAATTGAAATTAAATTTCTCAAAACTTCTTGTTCAGCCTCATTACACCATCTAGTAAGCCATTTGTGCACACTGTATTGTGTGTCTGTACAGCTGTCTCCAGTTATTAGTTTCACATATCAGTTGCAATATACTGTATTATGCTGCTATATTATGAGTGTTACGTCCCTAAGAAAGAAATGCAACACACACACACACACACACACACACACACACACACACAGAGACATACACATACACTCACTCTCTCTCTCTCTCTCTCACACACACACACGCACAAACAGACACGCACCACTGTTTGTTCAGGTTGGCACGAGTGTCAGGAAAGAAGAGCCTGGGCTTGTGTCTAGTGATGTGCCTCTCATGTCGAGTGAGAGCCAGCTGTCCACAAACAGAAGGATGGCTGTTTGTGTGTGTGTGTCTGCGTCTGTGTATGTGTGTGTGTGTGTGTTTGTGTGTGTGTTTGCGTGTGTGTGTGTGTGTGTGCGTGTGTGTGTGTGTGTGTGATTTTACAGCCCAGAGGAAATGCCAGCAAGCGACCGAGGCACTGGGATAGCGAATGTGCTGACGGGAGCACTGGGATGTCCGGAGCTCGTCCTGGAGCGACCTGAAATGACCCAAAGTGACCCTCATGGGATGAGCCTCCAAGAGTGGGAAATGTTTTGGAATGTTGTTGTCTTGTCGGGAAGTGCTTTCTGGTCAGAAAAAAATCCTTGAGTCGTGCATAAATTGCTTATCACCAACCCAAACACACACACACACACACACACACACACACACACACACACGCACACATATACACACACACACACACCGACACACACACACACACACACACACACACTGGACCAGAATGTTCCTACATAAAAACTCATCCTGTTTCTTTTACCAGTCCTATCCTGGCTGTTATTCAGCACACTGCCCAGAGTCTTTCCTCCACCAGGACACGGCCCACTTTTGCATGACACAGCCAGAGTGTAGCTCTGGCACTAAATGATTTAATGAGTCAATCAATCAATCAATCAATTCACCCATCCTTATATACCTAAATACATACACACATACATACACACATACATACATACATACATACATACATACCAGGGTTTCTGTTGTCCGGTAATTACCAGACATTGGCCGGAAAAAAAATGAAATGTCCGACAAAATTAAATCTCTCCGGTCAAATTGTCCGATTGAAATTGACTAATAATCCCGTCCCCCTAACGCAATCTGAATTTGAGAATAAGCCTTAAAATGTAAGCCTATATTAAAGCAATACGTCCTCTGGCTATGTTTTTAAATGTACCGTTTGAAAGCTATTAAACAACACGCATAGCCTATGCTGCATTTCAAATAGGAAGCGCACGCTTAAAACGTCCATGTTAAACAACGAACAAATGAGTGAGGCGGTTCAAACATGGCCAGGCCCAGGCAGACTAGCTGTCACATGGGTTCTGTGACGAAATGATGACTCAGCCAAGATGTGCAACTCCGGTGCTAGGAAGGTGTTTTATTTACAGTCCAAGGTTCTCCAAAAGTGAGCAAGTGACCAAAAATGAAAGGAACAAAAAATAAAGTTGAAGTTTACAAAATATTGTAGGCCTATGAACTAAAAGCAAAAACAAAATGTATCTAAAGAAAAGAAAAACTTGCCAGTCTGAAGAGCAAAACTGCACAGCCCACATTGTGTGCATGTGTGCATGTACATGTTTATGTTATGCATGTGTGTGTGTGAGTGCGTGCTTGTGTGTGTGCCTGCGCATGTGCCTGTGCATGCAAGCGTACATATGTCTACTGTGTGAGTATGTGTCATACGCATGATTACTGTGAATGTATGTGTGTGTGTGTGTGTGTGTGTGTGTGTATCTGTTTGTGCACATGTGTGCACATGAAATGGGTTAACATGACACCTGGAGGCAAACATACGGAAAAAAATGGTCATCCTAGGCCCTACAGTTGTCAAGATATTCACAGAGAACTGTGTCTGCCCTACCCTCCTTTAGGGGGGGTCCAGTCCAGCGGGGGGGCTACAGATCAAAACGAAAAATGACGGTTCCATGCTATCCATGTGGGGGTACATGCCCACCAAGTTTTGTGTACCCCGGTCTTTCAGTGTCCCGGGAATCATTGACAGAAATTTGGGCATGCGAAAAAGAAAAAAAAAAAAAATTGACTTCGCTGCGCGGCGGTCATAATAATGGAAAATAAACTGTAACCATTCCAAAAATGATCACCATATGTTGTCAGAGAGTGAGGAAACACGATGAATTGAAGTAATGGCTTATTTGACAACATTACTCTAACCCGTGAAACCCCGTAAAACCCATGAAAAAAAATCAGTTACGGGGCGGAATCTCTTGGAATTTTCGTTTATGTTTTGAACGATTAATTCTAGAATAGCGTATTAATAATGGGCTAGCGCGTCCTCCTATTTGGGTTGCCAAATTAGCAAAGGCCAACTGTCAACAGCTGTCAGTTGTAGTCATGAACGCCTACAAGAGGCAGGCAAATTTCCAAAATTAAAACAAGAAACAAATTAAGTGGACATCGGAGGAGCTTCCTGAGATGGACGTCTTCGTCAAACTAAGAATATCAAGTCTGACGCAGAGCTGGCCATATTTCTCCACAACAGGTAGCCTATGCTAAACTTCATCTGCATCGCTAACTTCAGCTAAATATGTTACGTTGGTTAGAGAGGTATTTTTTGTTTTCACTGTTTACGTAATGTGTAGCTGGGTCATGGTTGGAGAAACGTTAAAGCAGCTGCAGGTCAACTAACGTTAGCTAAGTCTTCATTGAAAGACCGGGGTACACAAAACTTGGTGGGCATGTACCCCCACATGGATAGCATGGAACCGTCATTTTTCGTTTTGATCTGTAGCCCCTCCGCTGGACTGGACCCCCCGAAAGGAGGGTAGGGCAGACACAGTTCTCTGTGAATATCTTGACAACTGTAGGGCCTAGGATGACCATTTTTTTCCGTATGTTTGCCTCCAGGGGTCATGTTAACCCATTTCATGTGCACACATGTGCACAAACAGATACACACACACACACATACATTCACAGTAATCATACGTATGACACATACTCACACAGTAGACATATGTACGCTTGCATGCACAGGCACATACGCAGGCACACACACAAGCACGCACACACACACACACACACACCCACACACACACACACACACCCACACACATAACATAAACATAACACAAACAATCAAGAATTTCTCAGAATTATGAACAGGCAAGATGGAGGTGGGGTTGTATAAAATTAATTTTACATGTGAAATCTATGAACTAATCATGTTTTGGTACTTGTTGTCTAGCAGATACCAAGAATTGAGTGTGGATAATGCAATTTAGTGAGACAGTTAGAATCATATAGGCCTTTCAGCGTGATTTCTTTTTGTGGAAAAAATGTGCTGGACTGGGCGGCGGTCATATTTTGTACCGCTCTGCGGTACATCTAGTTAAAGACAATATTGAAACCTGTGTCTGATTATTTAACTATGAGGTACTTGTGTTATGAAAAACTGCTACTACAAACAACTTGTGTGTGCACCCACAGTTAGCTTGGCTGGTAATTAGCAGTAGCTCAACATGCATGGTGTGTAATAGTGGAGTCAGGTGTTTGTGTGTGGTGTGGTGCATTGGGGCCTGGTACCGAAAGAGCTCCGTGTGACATTACCGCCCTCCTCACCTAGGGTGGCAATACTGGGCAGCCTGGACAGGTAGTCAGCGACAACATTCTGCTGGCCTCGCTTGTCACGGACACAGAACTGGAAAGGCTGCAACTCCAAGTACCATCTTGTCACCCGGGCATTCTTGTTCTTCATGGTGTTTATCCACATCAGTGCTCTGTGGTCTGTGTAAAGATCAAAATCCGGGCCCAACAAGTACTACCTCAAACTATCTAATGCCCACTTAATTGCTAGGCATTCCTTCTCCACAGCTGAATACCTGGTTTCTCGTGGCAGTAGTTTTCGTCTGAGGAATAGGACAGGCCGTTCTTCACCTTGTTCTCCTTGTGCAAGGACGGCTCCCAGGCCACATCCGGAAGCATCCACCTCGACAAGAAAGCGCTTTTGGAAGTCAGGGGTCTGGAGTACAGGAGCGGCACACAAACACTCCTTCAAAGCATTAAAGGCAGTTTCACATTCATCATTCCAAATGACAGGGTTACTGGCAGATTTCTTTGTCAGGTTAGTCAACCCTTAGAACCCGATTGACGCAAAGTGCGTCAAAAAACACACCCTTTCTTCTCTGTTACATTGCTCTGGAACGGTTCATCGCAGCGAGATGAAACCTTTATTGCACGACAGAGCAGAAGTGGGGCTTTCCAACGAGACTACACACTTGTCTGTACGATCAAGTATGAAAATTTAAAAAAATCATGAAATTAAATCAAATTGCATCATATTTACAGTCTATACTTCTCTGCATTCACCTGCACACACATTACTCTAGTTTGAATTACTCGCGAACCCGTGATCGCATCGATATGGCAAGCATATCAGATGAAAGAGGGGGCACAGGGCTATCCATCGGTACCATGTTTATCGATCCTTCTGGCTTATAAAACCAGACGAAGTGACTGCAAAATAATAACGTCATGTACACAAACCAACGCTGCACACTCATTACTCTCGTTTGAATTACTCGCGGACCTGTGATCGCATAGATATGCCACGCATGTCAGATGAAAGAGGAGACTCAGAGCTATCATTTGATACCAAGTACATCCTTCTGGGTTATAAAACAGACGAAGTGACAGCAAAATAATAACTTCATATAGCTGGACTTACCCCACGTTTGTGTCTGTTCTTGTGGCAAAGCATGTTTATAATCCAATGCTATCATGTGTTTCTCTATGGCAAAGCATGTTCATATTCCGGTTTTGAGATCCTAGCAAATTCATGCATGGCATTCAATTCAAGGCTCACATTGCATCCCAATTTGTTCAACAAATAAACACCTTTTTTGCCTTTACTTTGTTCATGGCAATGCAGTAAAGAGTTGAGAATTATTATGACTGCATACACACAGGCACGCAGGCTAACACGCAACCTCGGGTCAAGTCAGGTCAGATCAGTTCGTGTCACAGATATGGAGCGCAGAAAGGTCATTTTTCATCACTAAATAAAAAATGGCATTTATTTCCGTAAATCACACAGCAAATATTTCTGTAAATTGCTCAGCCCCAGAGTATCCCTCCAACATGGCAATTATATTGCCCGATTCAGGACAGTCTGCCCTACACACACATGAAATGCATGTAGAGCTGTGAGCTTGCAGTGGTGAGATACATGTCGAAATATAAGAATTTTTATAATACTTTATTTATATTTTAATTCTTTAAAAATTAATAGTTATTATTAATAGTATTAATACATGAAATGATGGCAGATCTGAATAGCCTAAACTCTCCTGAAAAAAACAATATATAATATATGTGTGTGGCCCTTACAATGACCAGAATAAATCCTTATGAATAAAGGTGCCCTAAAAATGCCCTAAAAACAGCTTAGGGTTCTAAGGGTTAATGGAGTAGCAATGGTAGCGCAATGAGGGATAAATCTTCGGTACCAACCAATCAAGCCGAGGAAAGATTTTACCTGGGTCTTGGTTGTTGGACGTGGACTATCCCTGATTGCTTGTACCTTGTCCACCTGTGGTCTGATTGTGCCTTTTCCCAGTTGGTATCCAAGGTACCTTGTTTAAGCTCTTGCCCACTCACACTTCTGCACATTCAGCGTCAGGCCCGCCTGCTGGATCTTCTCAAGGACATGATGCAGGTGCTCCAGATATTGGTGCCAGGTGTTACTAAAAATGACAACATCATCCAAATAGGCAGCACTACAGTCAGAGCAATCCTTGAGTACTCGGTCCATTAAACGCTGATGAAGGCCATGAAGCGCTGATGAAGGTGCGCCATGAAGGCCAAAGGGCATCATGCGGAACTGAAACAGGCCCATAGGGGTGCGGAAAGCAGTGTAGGCCTTGGACTTCTCTTCTAAAGGGACCTGCCAATAACCTTTACAGAGGTCTAAAGTTGTAATGAAATTGGCATGGCCTACCTTCTCCAGCAGTTCATCTATGCGTGGCATTGGATAGGCATCGGAGTGGGAGATGGCATTCAATCTCGGAAGTCAAGGCACAATCGTATGGACCCATCTTTCTTCTCCATTCACTGGCTGACGGCTCTATCACACCAAGATCCAGCATGGCATGAACCTCCTTCTCTAGGACCCCAACCATTCTCTGTCAGGAATGCGGTATGGTGATTGTCTGATGGGGATCTAGTCAGGTTTGAGACGGATGGTGTGTTCCAGGAGCGTAGTCTTCCCTGGCTTCGACTGAAAGACTGCAGGATAGTTACTGAACAGATCAAACAAATCCATTTGTTTCTCACCATCCAGGTGTGGTAGGGTCACCTGTGTCTCGCCACTCCATGCCTGCAACAGCTCTTCTGGCTCCGTCTCTTCCTCCACGTACTGGACAAACAGCACCCTCTTGGAGGAGATTCACATGGTAAGTTTGAAATGGCTTACCCTTCTCTGGATGGTGGACTTCATACGTTGTCGGGCTGATCTTCCGTTGGATAGTGTATGGCCCTTGCCACTTGGCCAACAACTTGCTAGAAGAACAGGGCAACAGCAGGAGTACTTTGAAACTCTCTTGTTCTTGAATGCTGGTCATACCGCCTCTTCTGGTTACGTTGGGCTTCCTGGAGATTCTCCTGGGCTTCTTGCTGATACTTCTCCAGTCGGTTCCGCATCTGCAACACATACTGGACGATGCCTGGGCTGTTGATCTCATTGGTGGTGGTGGTGGTGCCTTCCCACGAACTCTTCAGGAGGTCTAGTGGCCCCCTCACTGACCACCCGTACAAGAGCTCAAACGGCGAAAAGCCAGTTGACGCTTGAGGCACTTCCCTATAGGCAAACAACAGAAAAGGCAGCCACTTGTCCCAATCTCGGCCTGTGTCATCCACAAACTTGCGGAGCATCGACTTCAAGGTTTGATTAAACCGCTCGACGAGCCCATCAGTTTGGGGATGATACGGTGTGGTCTTTAGAGCCTTGATCCCCAGCTGCCGGTAGAGCTGCATCATCAAGCGAGAGGTGAAGTTTGTGCCTTGGTCAGTGATGATTTCATCAGGAATGCCAACTCTGGAAAACAACTGAACAAGAGCACTGATAACTTTGGGTGTGGTTATGCTTCGCAGTGGAAATGCTTCTGGGAACCTGGTGGCATAATCACACACCACCAGTATGTACCTGTACCCAGAGCTGCTTGTTTCCAAGGGGCCCACGATGTCCATGGCAATTCTGCGGAAAGGAGAGGGAATGACGGGCAGTGGACACAACAGAGCTCTTTCAGACCTGCGGACACCAGAGGTTTTTTGACAGACAGGACATGTTTTGCAGTAGTGTTGTGTGTCAGTGTACATGGTTGGCCAAAAGAATCTAGCACCTAGCCTAAGATAGGTTTTCTGTAGCCCCAAATGCCCAGCCCATGGGACTGTGTGTGCTAGATTGAGAACAAAAGGTCTGCAGGTAACTGGAACTACCAGTCGTTTCACACCTGCATCTGACTGATTGTACAGAATACCATTTTCAATCAGGTACCTATCTAGAGCAAACTTCTCTGTGGTGTTAGACGCTGCTCTTTGGATCAGTGAAGTTAGTGTGGTGTCTGCCTGTTGCAGTTTAACAATGTCATGTGGCACATCCCAATCAACATTCAACCCCTCAGTATCAATTTTCTGAAACGAACCCCCATGGCTGTACTTCTCTAAGCGTCGCTGGCGACTCGATTTCCGTGGCCCTATATCCCCACCTTGGATCAAGTCATCTGACAGATCTGGTAGTGGCTCCACAGCCTTCTGGGAATGGGTAACCACAGGGCATGACACATTGACAACACTGGCATGAGACCCATCAGCAACAGATCCAAGTAAATCAGTACCCTGGTACATCCCTCCCCAGGATAACATCAAAAGGTAAGTTTTGCACAACCACCATTTGCAGTAAGTATTTCACCCCATCAATTTCAACAGTAAGTTCTGCTACTGGATGTTGCTTTCTATCTCCATGTACACACTCCATTTCTTTCTCATTCTGATAATCAAGACAGTTTAAAGGTACATGACACATTTTGATTAAAGACACAGCACTACCAGTATCCATCATAGCATCAAGTGTAACCCCATTAACTTTAACTTTTTGGTTTACTGGTTCCATGTCATTAACCTCAGATCTGGCATCCCCCTCCCTTGGCACATAACAAAACCCAGCCAGTTTTGGCTTCCTTAAGGGACAAACAGATGCCTTGTGACCTTTCTGTTGACAGAAAAAACATACCAATGCAGATCTCCCATTACCCCCAACTGTATGAGCAGTATTGTTACCCCCAACTGTGTGAGTAGAATCCCCACCCCCAGAGTTACCTGCACTTGGCTTATAGCCCTGTGATGGCTTGTGAGTGAATGCTGGGCGGTTAGGTGTCACCTTGTGGGCATTGATGTACTGCAACGCCAGCTTAGCAGCGGTCTTTCCATCTTCTGGCTCTTGTTCACGGACCCAGGTCCGCACCTCTGGGGACAGTACATTCAGCAGCTGCTCCATAATCACCTTCTCGCCGATCTCCTCCTTGGTGTGTTTCTCTGGTTGCACCCAACGACGGAAGAGATGCTTCAAGCGATGAATAGGTCTCCATTGGTGTTTCTCCCGCTGGTACTGTGCTCCTCCGTAACCGCTGTCGATACGTCTCCTTGGTGATGTCAAACTTCAGTAGCAGGGCCTCCTTTAGCTTCTGGAAGTCATCTGCATGGTCCTCATCCATCGCCGAATATGCTTCCAGGGCTTTGCCAGTGAGCAGAGGAACCAGTCTGACTGCGCACTCCCGTTCTGGCCACTGCCATGTACGTGCGAGACGCTCAAACCTGTGGGTCTGCAGGGCTTGCTATCGCTGGCGGCTGCGGTGCTGGGACGACGGCTGGCGCTGGCTGCTGTGCTGCTGCATTGGACGCTGTTGGTAAGTATGCTGGTGAGTATTCTGGGCGTACTGCAAAGGGCTGGCTGGCACGCTCTGGCTCTGGCTTCGGCGTGACTGGTGGCAGGTCAAGTCTTGGGCTTTCCTCTACAAGCCTGCTGGAAAATGCTAGTTGGTGTGAGAGGGAAGTTTCGTGGCGCGGTCGCATTGCTGTGAGAAAATTGCGTAATTCTTCTCGCATGGCCTCGTCACGTCGCATCTGCGCCTCTTGACGAGCCTCATCTCGTAACTGCTGGGATGTGAAGAAGTCTCGTACCACGTCTGTTAGCGATGTGGCCACTACAGAAGGAGCTGGGACACCACCCTTGGTCCTCGGTCTGGCCCCCTTTGCATTGTAGTCCTGGGCATCTGCTTCTCTTTGCTCTTGCTCTGTTCCCGACTGAGCTGTTTCCCAGGCGTCCTCTTGCCCTTCGCTGTAGCCGGTAGCAGCTCGGGTGGCAGGCTTGTTGGTGTTGCTTTTCCTTTGGGTTGCTCGAACTGGTTTTCTTCGGCTGGCCATCCCACTTCTGACACCATATGTCACATGGGTTCTGTGACGAAATGATGACTCAGCCAAGATCTGCAACTCCGGTGCTAGGAAGGTGTTTTATTTACAGTCCAAGGTTCTCCAAAAGTGAGCAAGTGACCAAAAATAAAAGGAACAAAAAATAAAGTTGAAGTTTACAAAATATTGTAGGCCTATGAACTAAAAGCAAAAACAAAATGTATCTAAAGAAAAGAAAAACTTGCCAGTCTGAAGAGCAAAACTGCACAGCCCATGACCACAAACCAGACCGCAATGAAAATGGGCAGAGCGAGCTACCTCTCTCTGAGGTCTTAAATACCACTAGCCCCTCCCCTACAATTAACCCCAAACAGCTGTACACATACCAAACCCCATTAATCTCCCATTTACAAAACAATGGCAAGATTTCAAAATAGCCAAAAGGTTACACATTTTACATACAACACATCCATTCACATTACAAAACCCTGATTTCTTCACAACTCTTAATTTACACTTAATTAACAACAATTGGATGAAATCACAGATCATAACAAGGCTGGCACTACAAAGCCAGCTGGCTTCCACAGCTCGGGTCCTTTAGTCACCCGGAAGTGCTGCAGGAGAGAGAGTGAGGACCAACAAACAAACAAACAAGCGTGGCTCCCACTCACCACGCTCAGATAAGTTATTAAAGACAATATTGAAACATGTGTCTGTGATTATTTAACTATGAGGTACTTGTGTTATGAAAAACTGCTACTACAAACAACTTGTGTGTGCCCCCACAAAGTTAGCTTGGTTGGTAATTAGCAGTAGCTCAACATGCATGGTGTGTAATAGTGGAGTCAGGTGTTTGTGTGTGGTGTGGTGCATTGGGGCCTGGTACCGAAAGAGCTCCGTGTGACACTAGCCTTAAAAGTTTTTTCAGAGGCCAGACTCGATGGATGATGATAAATTGGTAACGTCTGAAGCCTCAGATGTCCGGTCAACTCCACCACCACCAGAAGTGTCGGGCGTATCTGTCGGAATCATGACGTTGGAAGTGGAGTTGCGGGGTTGCGGCCGCTCCAAGACACTGTCATTCTCCGTGTACACTGGACATGCAACTGTGTTCTGTACCCAAAGCATACAGTAGGCCTATGCTTTCTCTGTCTATGATCTGCAGGGTAAGGGCCTCCTCGACGAGGAGATTGCTGGTCCGCGGATAATTTCCGGCACAATTAAACGGTATCATAGAACCGCGGACCAAAGGAAAAAGAAACTAAACATTTCCCAGAATAGTAAACATTTCTTAATTTATTGTTATCAAATAAAGAGGCATAGCCTTAGGGGGTAGTGGTGTGAGCGCTCATTCTTGTGTGTGCACATCTGTTAAACAGTGGAACCACTGGAGATAACGTGGGTAGCAGCAACAAACAACGTAGCCTTTTTAAAATAATGAACGAAGCGGACTCTTGCTGTCCATGAAAACATACATACTGGCTAGATCTTGTTAGGCATGTTTACGTAAGTTAGGCTAATGAACATGTTGCATTCTATTCAGCCTGATTATGTCATTCTTTAAGTTACATAGCCTGTCTCCAGTTTTACTCAACTTGACTAATTAAGAAGCGATAATAGGATATTTGACCGGCATATCATCAAAATGTCCGGAAAACGAAACCTCTGCCGGTCACTTTGACCGGCACCATTTTTTTCTAGTGGAAACTCTGATACATACCTACATACATACACACACACATACATACATACACACACACACACACAAACACACACACACACACACATACAACACTGACAACATGTACATACACCCACCACACACTTCCTTTACACCTGAGAAAGGAAGGACAGAGAGAGAGAGAGAGAGAGAGAGAGAGATTTCAGCCACAGTGGGTGAGGGGAAAAAAGTAAGAGATGGTTAGAAAGAAGAAAAGAAAGAGAGCATGTCAGAAAAGAAAAAGAGAGAGAGAGAGAGAGAGAATGTGAGGCGGAGAGAACCTTCTAGAGAGATCCATATTTGCTGAGTTGTGGGTGGTGTCTCTGAGTTCATACACTCCTCTTATTCCGTCCTCATCACATTCTTCAAAGTGACGGAATCCAATCTTTCCTCTCTCTTTTTGGACTGAACCTCTGATCTCTCTTCCACCGAGAGTCCAGGAGAGGACATCTCATCTCCGTGCCCAGGCTTTTCAAAAGCATGCTGTATGACTCGCTTTCATACACTTTCTTCTGTGCTTTTGTGTCTGAGTGTGAGTGTGTGTGAGAGAGAAATCAACTGTGTGTGTGTGTGTGTGTGTGTGTGCATGTGCGCGCCTGTGTGTCTGTGTGTATGGATGTGTGAGAGTTTGGGTGAGTCAGTGTGAGAAAGAGAGTGTGTCTGTGTGTGTGTCTGTGTGAGTGTGTGTGTGTGTGTGTGTGTGTGTGTCCTGTATGTGTGTGTGTGTGTGTGGCGTGTGAGTGTGTGCCTGTGTGTGTGTGTGTGTGTGTGTGTGTGTCCTGTGTGTGTGTGTGTGATGTGGCAATATTCTCATCTTGTGTTCTGTCTAGACTGCAGCCTCTCTCTACACACTTGAAGGAATTTCCAATAAAGGGATTCTTAGCCAGCCTCAGAGCAGAGAGGGGCATTCTGGGATGCACGTTATTGTCTGGCAACATCCTGAGCTCCAGTGACAGACCCTCATAACAAAACAGCAGGGTGGGCACACAGGAGCCATATACACACAAGACCAGACACACACACATGCACACACACACACACACACACACACACACATTGAAATGCACACCCAGCCTAATATAAGCCTCTGTACACGAGTCACATCCTTGTGAAAAGTTTATTTTTCATACAAACACACACTCACAAACACACACATACACAGAAATAGACAGTCTCTTGCTTGACTTGAGTTATGTTATGTCAACATGTACAGTATACCATCAGTGTTATGACACATACTGTAAGCTACATGCTGACATACCTAAACTGAATCAAAGCAGAAAGATGAGTAGCCAGGTTTAGATTGTTCATGATTGTTCGCCTCTGACCTTGTTCTTAGGCTCAGAGCCCTCGCAGTGATCGCTGCGTTCGGAGGCCACGTTTGTCCTGCGGCCGCCAGGAAAGGAGATTAATAGCCACTGGGGAGAAAAACGCGACGCTATTACTCAAGCAGATCCTAGGACAAGAGAGGGAGAGAGAATGATGTGGAAAAATATCCTCGGCCGTTGACAGCGTTGCCAGCAGACGCCGAGAAATTCACAAATAATCGTGTCCCTTCCTACCCTCTGCCACAAGGTTCCCCTGGACGGCATCAGATCCTCTGCACGGCGGCCAGGACGGCACCGCGACGTGTGGGTCAAGAGAAGTTAGCCCAAGCCATTTGTCTGTCTGGTATTTGGCGCAGGTGTCTGTGTCTAGATTGTGACCGCGGTGCTGGAGCCGGAGGTGTAGCCCCTCTGACGGGTCGGACGCGACTTCATCTGTCATGGCGTCTGTCTGCGGTGTCCAGCCTGAAAAGGTCTGATTAGCATGTGGGCCGTGACGATGGAAGATGAATGCACCTGAGCTCGCAATAACAATCAAATAAAGGCAATGCCTGCAAATGGATCTTACATCATACCAGAATCATATGGTGGGCTATCAGGTGCAGACCTCAAAGGAAATCATATGGTGGGCTACCAGGTGCAGAACTCAAAGAAAATCATATGGTGGACTACCAGGTGCAGAACTCAAAGGAAATCATATGGTGGGCTACCAGTTGCAGAACTCAAAGGAAATCATATGGTGGGCTACCAGGTGCAGAACTCAAAGGAAATCATATGGTGGGCTACCAGGTGCAGAACTCATGGTGGAGAGCCAGTCCCAAGCACTGGACAGCTTCATGAGAGCTGTATGCGTCATGAAAGAAAAGAGAGAGTGTTTGGTCCCCTGGACAGCTTCAGACATAAGAGAACATTGTTTGCGTGACTGACTGAAGGATTTGATTTATGATTACCTCATCCCACATCTTTTATTTTGGTCTACTTGCTGCGGTATTTGTGTCATCACGAGCCAGGCAGTTGGTTTGTACATTATGTATGCTGAATCAACAAATACATACTGATCGTGCTGCACCAGCACATTTGGACTCTGTACTGATTGTCCACATATATATATTTTTACAAATATTTTTGGGGGGCTTTTTATGCCTTTAATTGGGCAGGATAGTAGAGAAAGTGACAGGAAGTGAGTAGAGAGATATGGAGTGGGACCGGAAAATGACCTGTGGGCATCTGGACCCGAATATGGTATAGACCATAGATAAAAGAAAACTAGATACCGCATTAGGCTCCAGAACATACATAAATAGCGCCAGCATATTGGTGGGGGCAACAATCACTGCAGGCCAATGGAAGAACATGTGACAGTGACTGGAAATCAGACAGGCGTCTCTGATTGCCGGCAAGTGTTAGACAGTAAGGCCAAGTGTTAGACCTTGAATTTCCCCTAGGGATCAATAAAGTATCTATCTATCTATCTATCTATCTATCTATGTAAGCCCATAGACAGTAAGGTGCTTGCCCTCAGAAATATGGTGGCCGCATTCACGTATGCCACCTAGTAGAATTTGACGGACAATGCGGTATCTAGCTTTCTAATATCTATGGTATGGACGCTGTAACCAGTTACGCCACAGCGCCCCCGTCCACAGGTATATTTTTTGAAACAACAAACACTATATTGTAGACCTACTGCAAATCATAGGGCCTACAGTATATTGTAGACCTGCTGCAAATCATAGGGCCTACAGTATATTGTAGACCTGCTGTAAATCATAGGGCCTATATTGTAGACCTACTGTAAATCATAAGGCCTATATTGTAGACCTACAACTGTAAATCATAGGACCTATAGACCTACTGTAAATCATAAGGCCTATATTGTAGACCTACTGCAAATCATAGGACCTGTATTGTAGGCCTACAACTGTAAATCATAGGACCTATAGACCTACTGTAAATCATAGGGCCTATATTGTAGACCTATTGTAAATCATAGGGCCTTCATTTCATGGTGGGTTAAGTGCATTGACAAGCAAAATTCTGGTGCATGAGCTACAGTCATCGTGTGACATCTGGGAACACTGAGCTAGCGGTTAAGGTGTTGCACATGGTGTTACAGTAAATTAGCAAATTGTTTTAGCCTAGTTTTTAAAACAGCTTTAGTTAGGCATAACACTTTGTAGTTTACCCATCATTCAAATCAGTACCCGTTGTGCTATTCAAATAAACAACAAAAGAGCCAGAGCAAATTTCTAAAAATATTTATTAGAGGTTATGTATCTTTTGATGGATGATGACCATAACAACCATAGACTGTATATGATAACAACTGACCACACTGATATGGATGCCAGTAGTACAGTATTTCAGTATATGATAACCATACAGTTCTTGGAACTAGACACAGAGTTGTTTTTTGTCTGCCTATGTATGTACAGTACACTTTAGCAACTTACCAGATTATAAAGGGAAAACAAACACACAAACAAACAAACAACAACACTTCAAAGTTGCCAATGATTTGCAGTAAGCGCCATACAGCATTAGAATAGGTTGCGTGTAATAATGGAATATAACTAGAATAGAATACACAAGGCCTGGTCTGCATTAGATCACAACAGAAATGTCATTTTCGTTCCCTCACAAAATGGTCCTTACATGGTCCTCTCAGACACTTTGGTGTATGTGAGCATGAGTGTGAGTGTCAGTGTGTGTGTGAGAGAGTGTGAGTGTTTGTGTGTGTGTGTGTGTGTGTGTGTGTGTGTGTGTGTGTGTGTGTTCTATGGGTTTGTGTCGTTTCCATAATCCCTTAGGGGCTTCTTCATCAGTCACACACATTCCACCGGGATTGCTATCCAACTACTTCAGAGGTAGGGAGAGTCGACCATCTGCTGCGGCACTGAAGCAGGTATGCTTGCCTCACAGTGGCAGGTTTTCGCAACAGTAGTTTGAATTCATTCCTCTGACTGCCTCTCTCTCTCTTTCTTTGTGTGTCTCTCTGTCTGTCTGTCTCGTTGTTTGTGAAGTTGGCTTTGTGGTTTCTCTCGTCCGGATTGAAAAACAGAGTGTGAAACTTAGAAGAAAGAAAAGCTAAATTCCTGGATTGTTGACAAATACAGCAACGATTCAGACACAGTACTGAAGACCTTTTTTTTTCACTATGAAGAAATCATCATAATTATAATTACAGTAATAACAGTGATACAAAACAAAAATACAATCAGTTAGAAATCAATGTGTCATTCCCCGAGGCCGAACATCAGTGGGCTACGGACAGGCACAGTCCACCTCTACATCAGTGGGCTACTGACAGGCTACTGACAGGCACTGTCCAACTCTACAATCTTAGCCACACTGGGCATCTGGACAGTGTTGATAGCCGAGGAAACAAGACAAAATGAAAACAAAAAAATAATAATGAAACTAATTCAAAATAAAAAATAGAAACAATATATCTGCTTTTCTAAACATAGTTAGATAGGACATTCTTCCATTTTTAACTCCTGATAACTTAAATATTTTAGATAAGACATAAAGAGTGATAGGGTTTTTTTGGCATGAATTTAGAGGGGAAATGAGAATCCTTGCTCATTAGTTAATCCCTCAGTTTAACAATTCATTTTCATATATTTAAAAATCTGTTTCCTCAGTTGAATAATCCATACCCATCACTGTGGATTGGTTTTGGGAACAGGAGCAGATTTACAAATCTGTGGCTATGGATGTTTCAAGTAAGGGAATAGAATGCAAATCCTTGCACATGGTTGACAAACAGAGGGAAATTGATTTGCACAACCGTGGATAGTGTTGAGATATTGAAGAAAAGGATTACAAATCTGTGGGTAAGGATTTTTTCATTTCTCCAAAGGCATCTGCTTAGTGAGTCTTGGAGTACTAACAGAATAACAGAGAAGTTGAGATCAATGAACTCTGTGCTCCACAAGACCCTGCGAGAGAATGTTAAAACTACAAGATGTAAATATCTGAAATGTGCATGACATCTCAACGTGGATGTGAATCTTCAGTGGTAATGAAAGTTCCACTCAAGAACCTGGGCAGCAACCCACCGCTACTACGACCTTTAGACTGTCAAAATGCCTTCAGCTCCAGTCAGTCTGAAACTCAAAGTCAAGGATTGGACCTTTAGGCTGTCAGTCAAACACAAGAGCACAGCTGATAGGTTAGGGTTAGTGAAAGGTAGGGGTTAGGGAGATTGTGGGGATGAAGGAGTGACCAGATTGGTTAAATCTCAGTTTAGCACTAGCTGACTAGCAGTTGTTGTATAATTGAAATCGGTGCACGTGGGTTTGTGGCCAGATCTGCTATTGGCTTGCTGTCTGAATTGGGCATTTGTGGTCGAAGTCTAAGGCAGGTGGTTAGTAACATGTCTTTAGCAGCAGAACGGGCAAGCGAATGGTTGTGGGTAAGGAGAAATTACTCTTCCTGGGGCGCAAGCTAAGGTAAGCTAACTGACTCATTACCCTTCCTGGGGCGCAAGCTAAGGTAAGCTAACTGGCTCATTTGTTTTGTGTTTGTGATGGACTGTGCCTAGGTTGATGGTACTTGGCTAAGGTTTTTTATGGTTTATGGTTCAGTCCGCATCAACGGGACGGACCAACCTAGCCAACTTAGACCATGCCTAGGTTGGTTAAGGGTATTTGGATGTTTGTTGTGGTAATATGGTGGCAGCATGGGGCGTAAGCTAACTGGCTAATTTGTTTTGTGTTTGTGGTGGGGCCTAAGCTAACTGGCTAAGCTAACTG
>NW_027468657.1:19718884-19736384 GCF_046254945.1 Alosa pseudoharengus
AGAGGGGGGATGAGAACACAGAGACAGATGGAGGGAAAAGGAAGGAGATAGAGAGGGAGAAGTTTGAAAGATTTAGAGTAAAATAAAGAGAGAGTGATAGAAAGAAAGAAAGAAAGAAAGAAAGAAAAGGAGAGAGAGGGAGAGAGAGAAAGTGTGTGTGAATGTAGAGAAGGGGCTCAGTTGAAGAAGTCAGAAAAGTTCCAAAAACACCCACCGCGCAAAAGTTCCTCTGTGAGCCTGTACTGCGCGGAGACGGAGACAGAGAGCGAGCGAGCGAGCGAGTGAGCGTGAAATTCCCACGGGAGAGGCTGGAGGCACTGGACGCAGTAGAAGCTTTGGGTCCACTAACTCAGCCTGGACACTGCAGGATTAGCAGTCGAGTCCATCTGCAGGGTCTGGTGCTGTTGTTGTTGCTGTTGCTGCTTCTGTCCTTCAGGGTCTGGAAGTACCAAAGCAGCCCGGGGGGCGAAATCAGAGGAGCAGTCCCAGACTCGGAGCACTGTTCTGGGCAGACACCAGCGCCTGGTGTGGGGGGACGAGCTCCGCAGGCTGGCTGAGGTGGTGTTGCTGGTGGTGTTGGCGGCAGAGTCCTTCAGCAGCAGCGGCGGTGGCGGTGGCGGTGGTGGTGGTGGTGGTGGTGGTGGTGTGTGAAAATCCGCTCTCTGCCTGGATGTCTGTGTGTGGACGAGGCGATAGTGGACTGAGCATTGCTCCCTGAACCGGGGAGAGGAAGAGAGGGAGAGAGAAGGAGAGGGAGAGAGAAGGAGAGGGAGAGAGGGAGCGAGGGAGTCACTGAAAGACCAAGGGAGAGAGAGAGAGAGCCTGGGTGAGTGTGTCCTGTGCACAGGGCTGCTATTTGCCTCTCTGATTGCTTACAATGGGCTGTGAAAAAAGAGCCTACGCAAAACCCCACCTCCACCCACCCTGCAAGTTTTTTTAGAGGCACAGAGAGAGAGAGAGAGAGAGAGAGAGAGAGAGAGAGAGAGAGAGAGAGAGAGAGCGATGGAATCTCAGAGCGAGAGAGAGAGAGTTTGGGACAGTTTGAGACAGTTGCAAAACGTGCAAGTGAGTGAGAGAGTGGGAGTGAGAGAGAGAAAGTTGGAAGAAGTGTTTGTGTGTGTGTGTGTGTGTGTGTGTGTGTGTGTGTGTGTGTGTGTCTTACACAGTTATCCCACATGGCCCTAGTGCGAGAGCTGTTTCCTGGCCTGTAGAGTCTGAGCTCTCTCTGAATGCCGGCCAGAGTCAACATCACCATCTGTGACGGCACTCAGATTTATATCGCCCATGGCTCCTCCACTCTCCTCTCTCCTCTCCTCTCCTCCCTTGCCTCTCTCCTCTTCCTTCTCCTCTTTTCCTCTCTCTTCTCTCCCTTCCTCCCCTCTCCTCTCTCCAGTCCTCTCTCCTCTCCCTTCCTCTCCTCTCCTCTCTCTGTTCCTCTCCTCTCCCTCCTCTCCTCCTCTCCTCCTCTCTTCTCTTCTGTGCCCGCAAGCACATCCGCTCACTGGCCACTCTCCTTCCGCCTGCCTCACTACCTCTGCCTCTGTCGTTCAGGTGTCCGCCAAAACATTCCCGCTTTCCCAAACATTTCCTCCAAACATTCCATCGGCCTATGTGTGTTTGTGTGTATGTGTGTGTGTGTGTGGGCCCCCACCCTCCCCTTTCTTTCTGTGATAACACCTCGCTGTGGGGATGTTCTGAACGTGTCGCTATACTGCACTATTTGTAAACATAGCCTCAGGTACGGATATAGCACATCTAAACAAGCAAGATTCAGTGCTTTTTTTTAAATGCTTTTTTGGGGTTGTCAAGCAAACAGGTCAGGATTACCCAAGGGTGTGAAGGGGGTGAGTGTGCATGTGTGTGTGTGTGAGAGAGACAGAGAGAGACAGAGAGAGAGAGAGAGAGAGAGAGAGAGAGAGAGAGAGAGAGAAAGAGAGAGAGCATACATGAATTCTGCCAAAGGAATACATTTTCTTCAAGCTGATTTTTGATTCCTGCACTGTGATGTGGCCAATTTGGCCCATGGGATCTTATTGCAATAGTGGTGCCACGTGGACGCAGTTCAAATATAATGGCATGAAAACACAAGCCAACAGAATAGAGCCAAGAGAAGCCAAACGCCCAGAGAACAAACCGCACTAAATAAATCTCTCTCTCTGTCTGTCTGTCTTTCTCTCTCTCTCTCTCTCTTTCAGAGTAACCTTAATCTGCTTGGATAAATGAACACTTTATACGTTGTAAACAATCCACCCACTATGCCTGGTGCGGGAATTGGGTAATAGGTGTTCTTTCTCGCTCCTTCAACCATGCATGCACACACACACCCACACGCACACACACACACACACACACACACACACACACACACACACACACACACACACACACACACACACACACACACACACACTGCCTCTCTAAATGCATTTGGTGATCAGTTAAAGACAATCAAAGCCTCAACTCCCACCTTGCCAGCAGGACTTCACACAATGGACAAAAGCCGCACAGAGTCCATGTGGTCCACAACAGAACTCTCTCTCTCTCTCTCACACACACACACACACACACACACACACACACACACACATACATATATGCATACGCACACAGACACATGCACGCACACACGCACGCACACACACACACACACACAAACACACACACAAACACACACATACACACACACACGCACGCACGTACACACGCACGCACACGCGCACACACACATACACACACACACATGCATACACACACACATACACACACACACATACATACAAATATGCACACGCACACACACACACACACACGCACACACACGCATGCACGCACACACACACACACACAAATGCATACACACACACACACACGTACGTACACATATGCACACACACACACACACACACACACACACATATATGCATACGCACACAGACACATGCACGCACACACGCACGCACACACACACACACACACAAACACACACACAAACACACACATACACACACACACGCACGCACGTACGCACGCACGCACACGCGCACACACACATACACACACACACATGCATACACACACACATACACACACACACATACATACAAATATGCACACGCACACACACACACACACACGCACACACACGCATGCACGCACACACACACACACACAAATGCATACACACACACACACACGTACGTACACATATGCACACACACACACACACACACAGACACACACACACACACACACGCACAGGCACACACAAACACACGCACACACACCCACAGACACACACACACACACACACCCACACACACAGTCCCAGGCCCCCAGCAGGCCCCTGCGTGCCCCCATCTCCTCATTCAGAGTACGGCAACGTGAGAGGCAGCGCCACCTCGCGCTCCAGGACCACAGAGGACGCAGGGAGAGAGTTTCTCCACAAAGAGGCCAGTCCTGTTTAGGGATGCATTTAATCTCTCTTTGTTGGCCCTGGAAGAGGTATGTGTGTGTGTGTGTGTGTGTGTGTGTGTGTGTGTGTGTGTGTGTGGGTGTGTGTGTATGTAAAAAAAAGACACGTGCGCTTTTGAGGAACAAAGAGGGAAAAAAGTGCTTGTGAAAAATAAAGAATAAAACCAATTTGTTCTAAATTTGAGTGACCCAGAGGTAATACGTGTAAACAGCACCAGCTTCATCTTTATGGTTGCAGAACTGTTGTATTTTGGGGAATACATGTAGCATGTGTTTGAGCAGATAATATATTGCTGCTACCCTTCTTAATTGGGTCACTTTCAGTAACTGGATAGACCTCTGTACGGTATATATTCTGCCTTAACTTGAAGGGAATATACGAGACATGAAGATTTGTGTTTTTTTTGTTTACTGCAATCTACATGTGACAAAGTGAAATGAATGTGTAGACTTTAGCCAATCCAATGCAAGTCTAAACAAACTGTGTGTCTGTTTGTCTCTAAGATGAAAGCAATTTGTTCTGATGGAATGTGTGTGTGAGGCCAACGTTGCATTGTGTGTTTTGGACACAGGAAGTGATTAATGAAGCCAGGGCTACACACACACACACACACACACACACACACACACACACACACACACACACACACACACATACACACACATATACCCACACACACACACACATACACATACCCACACACAAAACACACACAAACACACACACACACACTCACAGGACTACAGAGCCCTCATGGAGACATGGGTCTGGTCTGGCTCACGGAGGCCCTGCTATTCTAAACAGCCCCAGAGTGGACATCACTGAGGATACAGCCCGGCCTGACTTTAAGTAAACAATGAATAAACACACAGACACATACACACATATACAATCTCTCTCTCTCTCTCTCTCTCTCTCTCTCTCACACACACACACACACACACACACACACACACTCACTCAATCACACATACAGAGGGAAAGTGAGAGAGAGGGGACATGATCTGCTTACCGCATGCCTCAGGAATGGACAGAACATGAAGAGCAGGGAGGGAGAAAAAGCCCAACGATCAGATTTCTCTGTGTTATCAGAACCGAGTGATTTGTTGCCCTGGGTGTTTGCGTTGGCACTCTGGGCCCTGGACAGTGCCCTGGACGACGAGGCAAAGAAAACCGCAGCATTCCTCTCCTACTCCATCACGCGTTGGCATCGCGCCACTCCCCGACCCAGTTTCACCCGCGGCCTCGTGGCCTCCCATTTGAACCGGCACACTGCCCCTCCTCCCCCTCAACCCAAAAACACCGCCCCTATTCCCCTCAACCCCAAAACACCGCCCCTCCTCCCCCTCAACCCCAAAACAACGCCGGGGGACGGACAGGTGAGGGCCGTTTCACACCTCATTCCCCTAACAGCGTCGTCACGGGCAACAAAGCATCAAAGAGCGATGGGGCTGTGTTTTTAATGCTGATGCTTTGGAGATGAGAACATGGGGGATGGACCTCTGGGATTGGGCTGTCCACTCGCACTACGGTCTACCACCGCACCGCACCGCACCGCACCGCACTCGGAGTGAAGGTCATCAGCATGCACGGACCACACCGCTCCGCGGCACAACGCAGTGCCGATCCGTGCCACGGCGGACAGCGCCGGACTCCCGGAGAACCAGCCGCGCCCGCTCCGCAGCACCGCGGTCTATAACAGCTCCAGGCGAAACCATTCCCAGGTGTCACTGAGCTAAGAGATTCTTGGCAGGCGCTTGATGTCCCAGCTGGGAGAAAGAGAGAGGGAGTGAGAGAGAGAGAGAGAGAGAGAGAGAGAATGAAAGGATAACAATGAAAGGATAGTGTGTGAAGCCAAAGGAAGAATGCAAAGGAGAGAGAGAGAGAAAAGAAAGAGAAGGAGAGATGAAAGGAGAGAGAAGAGAGTCTGGAGTGTGTGGCGTGCATGCAATCATGACCACAGTGGGGGACCGACGTTGGTGATCAAGACGGAAACAAAAGAAATGAAATAAAGAAAGAGAGAAGAGAGAGAAAGAGAAAAGGGAGGAAAAGAATGGGGGGAAGAGTGAGGGAGAGAATGAAGGGAAGAGAGAAAGGGAGAGAATGAAGTGAAGAGAGAAGGAGATAATGAAAGAATGAGGGGAGAGAGAGAGAGAGGGAGAGAATGAGTTCCAGAGAAAGTCGGTGAGAGGATTTGTGGCGCACGCTTCCAGCCGTATTTGGCCCCCTGTTAAATTATCCATCCTCAGAAATGCAGGACTAAGAAATCACACACACACACACACACACACACACACACACACACACACACACACACACACACACACACACTTCATTCCAGCAGTGAATGAGGTAAAATATGAATTTCTGAATTTCCCCAAAATTCCTCTCCGCCCCTCTACAAAAGGCCTGTACACGTCCTCTCCATCAAACACACACACACACACACACACATCCATCCAGCGCTCAATCGGTCCACGGCGACATCATCCCATCTCTCATCTCATAGCTACTCTGCTTGTTCCTGTTCTCACCTCTGCCCCAGCTCCTGGCTCTCTGGATGACCTCCCCCCCAGGCTGACGGACAGGGAGGGGGACTTCAACAACACTGACACCAGTCAACGGACTGTGGGACCCGCGCTGTTAGAGTTCCATGTGTTTTGTACAGTGTAAGGGCCTGTGGCTGTGGTCAGGTTGTTCATTATTGGGCTATAGGACAGTGACCCCGGACAGGAGGTAAGAGGCTTGGGACAGTGTCTGAGTCTCCTGATTAAAAATGCAGGACACTGTCTGTCTTTCTGTCTGTCTGTCTGTCTTTCTGTCTGTCTGTCTGTCTTCCAGTCTAGAACTTCACCTAACCCTCTTTCCTTCTCCCTCTCTCTTTCTCGCTTTCTCTGTCTCAGGATACAAGGATGGTCAGGACACATTCTATGTCTCCCTCCTTATGAAGAGCAAAACAGTGTTTTCCACTCTTCCATAGATCAAACTCGGGACACTGTCTCTCCCTCACATTTGAAAACAGAGGTACTGAATTATCTCTCCTTCTCCATCAGTGTTGTCCTACCACAGAGCTCTCATATTCAGCAAAGACACCATTAATATGAGGAAACACACTGCATGCAATGCTGAAAAAAGAAACCACTTCTCTTCCTCCTTTTCTCTTTGTCTCTCCCTCTGTCTTGTTCTCTCTCTTTCTCTCTCTCTCTCTTTCTCTCTCTCTCTCTTTCTCTCCCTCTCTCACACTGAGGTGAGAGAGGACAGGTTGGGAGCTATTACCCTCAATTTTGCCCTTGTTAGTGAACAGCGGGAGCGGCTCTCTTGTTGAGACAAGCGTGCATTTATAGGCTCGGCACGCCACTCGGCTGCTCTCGCTCTCGCCTCGCTCTACGCTCTGCGTCTCTCCTCTCGCCTTTTATGTCTGCTCTTAAAATCAGAGAGTGCGCCCATTCGCCTAACAAGAATGCTGCGAGCAAGCTGACTGCTCTTAAAGAAAGAAACAGACCGGGCGAGCCGGCTTAATGGCTTAGTGTTAACACAGCGCAGTAAAAATGACGTGAAATCTGTAAAATCTGACCAATAGATGAAAACAGGCTATTAGTGTATTGCTTTCTAGGTTCTAGATCCTTTCTAGAAAAAGGGTCATGGGGATGAACTTTGAGATGGGGTTTTCTGATGACCACCTCCCGAATGCAGTTTTCATAGTTAGTTATCGAATATTATTAGATATTATTATAGGTTAGGTTAGGGTCTTTATTGTCCCAAGGGGATATTTTTTTTCACACATCAGAAATTTCAAAGTAGCATTATTATGTTGGCAAATACATAAGGCAGCATTTTGCAGATCTGTACCATATATGTACCATACAATATTGCCCACAGACCGGTCAAGATAAGTGAAACCAACAGAAACACAGACAGAGATTTTATAGACAGATACAGTATGTTTATGTAAGTTGCTAATTTATAAATGTTTTCAAATTAAACTGTATTTATGTAAAGTCACACGAGGGAGAAATCAATAGAAGATATCCAATACAGTTTTGCGTTCAGAGTCAGACAGAAGCTTTTACATCGCAATGCCACCAAACATATGGCCCAAACACAGTCTACACAAGCAAACTATAGCTTTCATCAGCCAGCAGTGCTGTTGTGGCCGACTGCTGGGCCAGTCTGTTGACCCTTAGAAAAGCTCCATAAGTCATAAATAGAGACATGAAATAGCACACATTGAGCAGGAGTTCATGTTATGTGTCCACTGTGTGGTCTATTGTCCTTTCTGTCCCTCGAGGCACTCCAGGCTTGTGCTACATGGTGTTGCCTCAAAGCAATCCATGTGCCGAGTCTCGGAGAACACCAAAAGGCGGCTAAGAAAGGGCCCTTTGAGACACGGTGTGAACTTCTCTGAGTGTTGGGCCTGTTTGTATGACCTTGTGTGTGTGTGTGTGTTTGTGTGTGTGTTAGGGTGCTGAGTGATGGTGTGTGATTGTATAAATAAATGTAACTGACTGTGTGTGTGTGTGTCTGTGTGTGTGTGAGAGAGAGAGAGAGAGAGAGGGGGTGTGTAAGCGCTACATTAAGTGAGGTCTGAAAGAGAGCATTGATCACATGGGACCTCTCTGTGCCCCCACAGTAGCCCCCCAGAGACCTGCAGCCCACACTGACAAAACCCCTATGGCAACACACCACAGTCTCCTGCTTCTTGTGTGTGTGTGAGAGAGAGAGTGAGAGAGAAAGTGTGTGTGTATGTGTGTTTATGCGCTGAGTAGTGTTTCAGACTGAGAAACAACTTTTTACTTTCCCACACATACATACAGTACATGAATTTCCTTGATACCTCTCCGTAAACTGTCTCTCCCTCACCCCCTCCCCAAATAATTTTTCACCACACTGCTCTGAAGTCTGTGTGTTTGGTGCTTTAACCTTCGTGAGAGCACTGCTACTTTGAAATAAATAATGGGCCCCATAGAAAAGGTCCAGTTTTTATGGCCTCTTCTCGTGTGTAGCTGCTGGACTGAGCGCCCGAGCCGAGCCTGCGTCTGTGCTAATGATTAGCGGTGATTTCTGCGCGGCTTTGATGACTACAGAGGGCTGCAACGAGGCCCGTCGGCCGTTTCATCTTCCCCCATCTGTACAAAACACACAGAAACACACACCACAAGCACTCAAGAGGCCAGTCATGTCTTCTCCAGCCAAGACATCTGACTCAACAATAACAACCATCCCCCAACACACACACACACACACACACACACACAATCCCCTTTCATGTGTGGGTTTGAGTGGCAGTTGCAGTCTGACCGCAGGCGTTTGAATTAATGGCGAGCCACCTGCTGCTGTTCCGTTCTGCGGTTGCGCAGGCGTTTGAGCCATTCCGTTATTCTTACATTAGGGCCAGACTGAGCTTTTAAGAGCAGGGGCAAGCCACCTGTGCTTGGCTCTTGGCTCTGTGGAGTGAGAGTAAAAGAGAGAGAGAGAGAGAGAGAGAGAAATAAAGTAGGAGAGAAAGAGAGGGAGGAAATCAGGAAATTAATCCTAATCAGGAAATGATCAACATGCGTTTTAATCAAAGTGGAGGGGAAAAGGAATGTGTCGCCACGCACAGCTGGGAGTTTGAAAACATGGAAACACACGCAATCATTTCCCCTGTACAGTGCCCACATCCATTTGAAGAGGACACGCACATACACACACACACACACACACACACAAGTACTCAAGTCCAAATTTCCACACCCACACAGCAATCCCATTTGAAAATATCGACATGTTCACGGTCTTCACAGGGCAATATGATATGATGATACGATCCCTCTGGCTTGCTACATATCCTCCGCAGCTCGTTTGGTGCCGCTCGGCTGACTCTGGGATAAGCATGGCTGCATTAAACATGAGGTGGAACCACAAGCGAGTCACGGATGCTGCGCGCCTCTCTGCTCACACAGCTGGTCTCTTTGAGATTCTAGACCCTCCAAACAGCCGAGCAGGTGCAGGAAGGGAGTCGGAGCGTAGCACAGGTCATATGGAGTCCATTAAAACCCACGTCAGGGTGAAATAATACTAAATGTGATGAGGATGTCTTTTCATCCTCCAGGTTTCGTTTCTGGCCATGACTTGGTGCAAAAGGTTGGCAATTACAGTGTGTGTTTGTGTGTGTGTGTGTGTGTGTGTGGACAAAATTTATGAGAACACAGTTTCCTCCTGCTTGCCTCTGGTTTGGATCTGGCTCTATATTAGTGCACCTGTGTGTGTGTGTGTGTGTGTGTGTATGTGTGTGTGTGTGTGTGTGTATCCACATGGGTTGACCAGGGTTGTTGTTTGTCCTGAAACCTTGACCACAGCGCTGGCCATGGGGAAGGGATTGGAGTTGAACAGCACCAATGAGTGCTGGACAGGACAGGACAGAGCTGGGCGAGACCGGTCCCCTGACGCCCAATTACACTCTGACCACATGACTCCCCGGCCATGGGCATGACTGCCCACATGATGCCCTGGCCATGGGTATGATTGTTATTGTTCTGTTTGCTGACCCCAGATCAGCAACCTGGGGCAACAAGTGTTCACTCAACCCTGACCTCACTGTACTTCACTATGGGACAGAGAGAGAGAGAGAGAGAGAGAGAGAGAGAGAGAGAGGGAGGGTGGATGTGTGTACGTGTCAGCGCAATGTTGTTGTTGTTGTGTGTGCGTGTATGCGTGTGTGTGTGTGTGTGTGTGTGTGTGTGTGTGTTTGTGTGGTGCTGCATTAACTCTTATCCTACAACCATGAAGGGCGGCCCAGTAAACAATCCTGACCAATCAGAAATCTCTAGTCTGAACTTTGACCCTGACCTCCATCTCGTTGTTCCTACTCTGTGCGTGTGTGAACATGTTGTGTATATGAACTTTATGTGTTCCTGCTCCACTGATCCCAAGGGAATGAGTCCTGTCCAAACGGCACAATAAAAACCTATGGAGGAGAACTCCCTGGTCCGGCGCTGGTCAACCAGAGGCTTCTCCTAACACGTGGCCATTTTTCTCCCTTCACACTTCACCTCACCTTCACTTCTCTCTCCCTCCATCCATTTTTACCCACAATGCCCCTCTGTCCTCAGTGGCCTTCATTACTCTCCGAGGGGAGGGGACCCCTACTGGGCCTGATGCTCTGAGTCCCTAATGGAGTCCTTGTCTATGGGCACAGGTGAGCTTGAATCCATGTGTGTGTGTGTGTGTGTGTGTGTGTGTGTGTGGTTGCATCCTTAATTGTCCAGGTGAGCCTGAAACCATGTGGGCGTGTGTGTGTGTGTGTTTGCATCCTTAATTGTCCAGGTGAGCCTGGGACTGCAGCAGAGCCCCACTCGCACCACACCACTGTTTGTGTATGTGAGTGTGAGTGTGTGTGTTTGTGAGTATGTGAGAGTGTGTGTGTGTGTGTGTGTGTGTGTGTGTGTGTGTGTGTGTGTGTGTGTTTGCATCCCTACATGTCCAGATGAGCATGGGACTGCAGCAGAGCGCCCCTCGCCCCACACCACTAATACCAATGGAGAATTAGCCAATGGGGAATGCTAAACGCATCCCTCTGATCAGAATTCCTCCTCAGCCTCCTCCCTGGCTCCTCCGGCACTGTTGTCGTGACAACGCTGGGAGTGATAGTGACGGATGATCAGCCGTCCGTGAAAACAACAAGAGACACGCAGAACAGGAGGGAGGGATGAAAGAGTGTGCGCAAGAAAAGATAAAGAAACAGAAAAGGGAAAAAAAGAAAAAAGGAGACAAAGTGAGTCTTTCACAATGTCACACACACACACACACACACACACACACACACACAAAGCTATGATGACAATGAATAAATGAGAGCATTGAAGACAACAAATAAACTACAGAGGAATAAGTCTGAATAAGTGGGGAGTTGGAAAAACAGTCATATACATGCACACACACACACACACACACACACACACACGTATGCATACTGCAATCCACATATGGCATACAATATGAGCCGTACTGGGAGACAATGTAGAACATATAATCACATACACACACACACACACACACACACACACACAGACACACACACCTATGCTCACACATGCACACACACACAAACAAAAATACACCAATACATACACATTCTCTCTCTATCTCTTTCTCTCACACACACACACACACACACACACACACTAAGACACACAAGTGAAAAAACTGTATCCATGATAATAGAAAATACCACAGCCCATGTACATTGACTCAGAGGATACAAGACTCTATTTCTATCCCTCCCTCTCTCTCACACACACACAGGGCCAGGTGTACAAAATAATTTGCGCCTGTTTCAGACATTGATTCTTCGCTATCAGCACCTTAAAACATGGCATAATACGTAGGAACAGAGCGCCGTGTGTGTGTGCACTTGGCCTTCCACAGGAGCGCTGCGTGACTAGCCTCCCACAGGAGTGCTGCGTGACTAGCCTCCCACAGGAGCACTGCATGACTAGCCTCCTACAGGAGTGCTGCATGGCTAGTTAGCGCTGCATGGCTAGTTGGCCTCCTACAGGAGTGCTGCATGGCTAGTTGGCGCTGCATGGCTAGTTGGCCTCCCACAGGAGCACTGCATGACTAGCCTCCTACAGGAGCACTGCATGATTAGCCTCCCACAGGAGCACTGCATGACTAGCCTCCTACAGGATTGCTGCATGGCTAGTTAGCGCTGCATGGCTAGTTGGCCTCCTACAGGAGTGCTGCATGGCTAGTTGGCGCTGCATGGCTAGTTGGCCTCCCACAGGAGCACTGCATGACTAGCCTCCTACAGGAGTGCTGCATAGCTAGTTGGCGCTGCATAGCTAGGTGGCCTCCTACAGGAGTGCTGCATGGCTAGTTAGCGCTGCATGGCTAGTTGGCCTCCTATAGGAGTGCTGCATGGCTAGTTAGCGCTGCATAGCTAGGTGGCCTCCCACAGGAGTGCTGCATGGCTAGTTAGCGCTGCATAGCTAGGTGGCCTCCCACAGGAGTGCTGCATGGCTAGTTGGCGCTGCATGGCTAGTTGGCCTCCTACAGGAGTGCTGCATGGCTAGTTAGCGCTGCATGGCTAGTTGGCGCTGCATGGCTAGTTGGTGCTGCATGGCTAGGGGGCCTCCTACAGAAGTGCTGCATGGCTAGATGCACTTTTCTTACTCATCTATTCATCAGAAGATCGAGGGAAAAGGAGAAGAGTTAACAGATATAGATAAGGCATTCCAGTGTATGTATGAAAACTATGAATGACAGAGCACGTCTTTTTTGTAGTGAATATGTTATGCCTTTAAAAAGCAGGTGTAATACAGACGTAAATGTGTGAATTAGGAAACTTTCAGCACTTTTGCTTTCTACCCAGTCTAAAGCAAGCTTTAGTTTTGTTCACCTTTATGATATCTTACTCTTGCTTTTTCACCTCATCCACTTCCCTATGCCTTTGCCAGCTTGATCTTGTGATCACACATTGCATTATGCCTTGATCATTACCATTTTACACTCCCTTTAATGGCCTCCATGGTTGATTCCTTTTAACTGCGCCTGTGATTGAATGCTACTAGTCTGTTGTGGCCCCACAAGTTACATTAGACGGGCGGAGAAAAGCAGCAACTATGAGATGAGTTTTAGGTTCGGTAAATAAAATGTTAAAAGAGAATGTACAGCTTGAGGTGTATATGGACTGGCAATGGCAAACACAGCATAAACAGTCACAAAACACATACAAAAACACATACACAAGAACGGCACACATGCACACACACACACACACACATATACAATCACAATATGACCTCAGTGTAACGAGTGCCTCTGTTTTTGTAGTGGGAGAAATGAGCAGTCTGTTCTCCTTTGGCCTTATCTCATTTTAGTATATGTGTGTATGTGTGTGTGTGTGTGTGTGTGTGTGTCTTTCTCAGCCTTAGTATTCTGATGTTAAGCAGCTCATAATAACACATATGTCTGTCATTCAGGGCTTAGGTCATATCAAAGATAAGTTATGATGGAGGGGCACTGTGCTGTGTGGTCAGGAGAAGCTCACTCCTACACCCAGGCTGTGATTTCCTGCTGTTTGTTTGACCTTCTTAAAACACAGGCCGTATAGACATTACCAAACCTCTCTTTGGGAAAAGGCCAGAATACCTACCATGCCACAGATACCACCCCCGTCACCCATACAGCCACTTACACAGGCTTAACACACACACACACACACACACACACACACACGCACACATGCACCCTTACACAAGCTTATGACACACACGTACACACAAAAGCATTTCAGCAAGGTGTTGAATGTGTGGGCTTCTCCTGAATTTCACACAACTGTGAACCCAGTCTCCTAAAGGTCAAAGGTTAAAAGAGGGTCCAGAGATTCCTCAGAAACATCTCTCCATGACCCACACACACACCCTACATACTGTATACTGTAGGCTCTCTTTCTCTCTCTCACACACACACACAATAATAACCATGCTCTAAATATGAACCAACAGATAATATGGCTTTGTTTGAGCAGACATGTTGTGTGAGGGAAGCCTTCATCTGTTTACCAGCTTGCGACGGGCACCGATTTGCTTTCATTAGTGATTTTACAGCAGAGGATGTCTGCCATGGAGACGACGAGAGAGAGGAACACGGTAGTCCAGACGCGGTCAAGTGAAGGAGGTGACAGAATCATGCCCTGAGAAACAATCTCTTTGAAGCTGTGAGGTGTGTATGTGTGTGTGTATGTGTGTCTGTGTGTGTGTGTGTGCGTGTGAGTTTGTGGCGTGGGTTTATTTTTTCACACTTCAAGGATGAGGTGGGCTGTGTTGGGCCACATGGTTGTCTTGGTGACCAGTGAGCAGAACACACTTGTTGGGGGTCAAGGATAACATATGGCCATACAGGGCCATACATGCATTCATGCAGAGGTGTAGTGGTAAAATAAGAGGTGGATAAACTATGAATTCTGTGATCATGGCGAGGTGGACTGCACCATGCGGTATCAGATTTTTTAAAAAGTGTTTGATGATTTTAGAAGTTAATGTCCAATGTTTATTACAATACCAGTGGTATTAAATGGTTCCTAGAGTGTTACTGTAGTGTAGATACTGTGAATGTGGATAATACAGTGTGATATTTGAATGTTAAAAGTTGCAGTGGGTGAATAAACTCTTTTGAGAGGTGGATAAACTGTAATAAGAGGTGGATAAACTCTATCTCTGAAATTTCAGAGGTGGATAAACTGTGTTTACTTGGGCTTAGCCTCCACCACAACTACAGCATGTGCGTGTGTGTATGCGTGTGTATCCACAACTAGGTATGCAAGTGTGCAGGGGCGTAGCACAAGATCCTGAGGCCCTACATAAGCAGTCCTGATGGGTCCCCATGTTCCTCAATATGTTCCTCCTTTTATTAAAATAAAATATATTCCAGACTTTTCTAGGGCCCTCTCTCCCCTTGGGCCCCTATAATCAGTAGTGGTTTTACCCCCAGTCCGACGCCTCTGCAAGTGTGCATAGGTAGATATGCATGTGTGTGTGTGTAGGCAAAGGCTATATTTCAACCTCAGTGTAGTAAAACAACATCTGAACTATTCACAAGGTTTCTGGGCAGCATATTTATGTTCTGTTAGCAAGCGAACTTCTCAAGACTGCCAACAAAGTAGCCTACTGCCAGCTGACGAAGCTCTCATTTTAAAACATTACTGAGAGACAGGCACTGTACAATCAAGAAATCGTGCCACTAAATCCAAAACTATGTTTGACATTATGTACAAAGCTTATAGGCTACAGTGGACTAGCATGTTACAGGGGCTGCTAAAAACACACCGACAAACAACACACTGAAAACTCGGCCAATCACAGCCCTTGCTGTCGAACACTCCGTCCGGTTCGACTGCAGAACGCCACAGCGGATTTATGCTGCCCCCAAGCGGCTGCAGTTGTACTTACATTTCACACAGCTGCGTGAATCACGTTTTTCGTGATTGAAGTGTCCATTTTTAACTAGTACCCACTGTTAGAGTAGTAGGAGAATAAGTGTCAAGAGGACACCAGCTTACCTGTACGTCTTCGACCCGCTCTCACTTGGCCTTCCTGTGGTGGCAAGCTCAAGCTCCTCAAACTCTGTGTAGTTTAGTTCAATAAGCAGGGAAATCCCCACCACAAGCGTAATACGAACAACCAGAAAGGGACCAAAAACAAAGTAAATCTGCAAGGAGGAATGTTACAAGTCCAGCAAGGCTCCAGACTTAGCTACTGTAAATGCTGAACAACCGGCAGATTGTTGAGCATTGGATCTAATTCAAGACTCTATTCCTCATTGGTTCCATGTTGGTGGAATGAGTTGCCTAGTGCTCTCCGTTCCTATGGTAGTTTTGGGTCGTTTAAGAGGGGTCTAAAGACATTCCTTTTCAACATGCACTTAATTATTTAAGCACTTCTTATGCGTTATGGTTTGTATAATATTGTTTTATTTTCATTAGGCTGTTGATTAATTTGACATTATTGTTTATTATTGATATTCTCCTTAATGTAGTCTTACCATGTCATTGTTTTTATATTATTGATTGAATGGACATATTTGTTTTATTATTGCTATTTCCCTAATTTTCATTGCTTATTTTATTAGGCTATTGATTGAATTGATATTGTTGTTTATTATTGCTATTCTCCTTATTATAGTTTGACCAACATTCTAATCTGTTCCCTGTTCAATTTTAAATATTATGTTGTTTTGTATTTGTGTGAAATTCAGGAGAAGCCCACACATTCAACACCTTGCTGAAATGCTTTTGTGTGTACGTGTGTGTCGCTTTGGACAAAGGCGTCTGCCAAATATACAGTATAACTATAACCATCTAGCATGCTAGATTGCAACCAGCGTCTCCAGAGGAGAGAAGCATAAAGAAGGACAAACATCAGTGCAGCTCAGAGCCTGGTTTCTTCCATACAAACCATTGGGAATTGTAGCCAAGTAATTCAGTCACCTGTCTGACCAAGGCCCTTCGTCTCGGATTACTCAGTAACGTTGAACGGCCAGATCTAGGAAGACTGTTGGAGAGAAATATAAAGAGATAGAGAATGTTTTGGGAAAGATATTTTGCCCCAAACTCCAACTTTTTTCATGATCCTCCTCCCACGGATGCATACTGTATGCATAAGTCAGAAGAGTACCCTTGAAATTCAGAGTTCTCATGAGAGCACAATTTGAATGTGCTCAGCGAGTGACTCTAGAGATGATGCTCATTACCTTTGCCCATGGAGCCGAGCTGCATCAATCACATCGGTGTATCTGATATAGGCGGGCCAGAGGCGAGCTAAACAGATGACGACAGCGCTGCAATGTCGAAGTCCAGAAACATTGATTGTAGTGTCTCGAGTTGGGCCATTTTCATTACTTATAGGCAGACCCTTAATCTTTTGCATTTGGGTCTGGATTTTCCAGGCTATCAGAAAGATGCAACATGGTTTGTATGAATATGGTTTTAGCCAATTAATGTAGCCAATTTTAGTCAATTGCAGCTCATACCAGCCATGTTTGTAGGGATTGCTATGATATTTACCAAAAACAAGGGCTAACATGGTTTCCCTAGAGAGAGCGAGAGTGAGATAGAGAGAGAGGGTGGAGGACAATAGAGTAAGTCTACCTTGTATTAGCCTGTGGGAGGTAGTCTTGGAGAGAAACACAGAGAGGAAGAAAAGAGAAGAGAAAAGGCAGAGTGCACCTTGTGTCTGTCTGAGTGTGTGTGTGTGTGTGTGTGTGTATGTGTGTGTGTGTGTGTGTGTGTGTGTGGGGGGGGGGGGGTTCTGGGAGACTGTGTCTGTCTGAGTGTGGGGGGTTTCTGGGAGACTGTGGCTCTCAGGACGGAAGATGGGCAGGTTAGAACTCCCCCCTCTCAGCTCCCTGACAGCTGGGCTTCACACACGGATACACCCAGTCTGGGCACAACTCTCCACACACAGATAACACTGTCACACACACATCAGGGACCTTCTCTCTCTGTGTGTGTGTGTGTGTGTGTGTGTGTGTGTGTGTGTGTGTCTGCCT
>NW_027468657.1:19738884-19798884 GCF_046254945.1 Alosa pseudoharengus
CCTATTGTGTGCAAGCACTCATACATACACACACACACACACACACACACACACACACACACACACACACACACACAGACAGAGACTGCACAGACTAGAGGTGATAAACAAAATGCCTTCACATCCTCTTCATCACTTTCTGTACGGTTAAGGCCCAAACATTTTCTCCATAAGCACAGACAACAAAGTCATCTATCTCTTTCTTTCTCTGTGTGAGTGTGTGTGTGTGTGAGAGAGAGAGAGAAAGATAGAGAGAGAGAGAGAGGGAGGGAGATGGGGAAGGGGGTATTTTTATGTTTTGTTTGCACCACTTACAATGCAAGTGAAACTCTTTTGTTTGTTTTGTGTCAGTGATGAAGTTTTGAACTTGTTGGCAAAAGAGATGGGAAGTAGCATAGATCGATCTTACAGAGTGCTGCCATCTAGTGGCAATATTGTGAGTGTGTGTGTGTGTGTGTGTGTGTGTGTGTGTGTGTGTGTGTGTGCTTGTCTTTATCACAAAATGGGGACTTCGACCTGACAAAGTAGTCACGGGGTGGGGACCGCTGGAATGGTGGGGACTTACACTTGGTCCCCATTATGTTTTTCCTTTAGATGAGCCTAGAACAACATTGCCAACTGCCTAGATACAAAATTTTAGGTTGGCCTATATGTCATGAAATTTTGAAAATGTGTGTTTTGTGTGTGTTTTGGGGTGCTCAGTACCGCCAACCCATGACCAGACACTGTAACTGCATATCTCTCTCACACACACACACATATGGACATCTACCAATCAGATCCGAGAAATCAGAATATGCAAATGAGTAGATCGCATCATCGAAAGACCGCCAGAAAACCAAAAGCAGAAGAAGAAGCATCCACCATTTTGGGAACAGCGATATTTTTTCTACAGATCTTTACTATTTTATGGAACATCATCCAACTTCACAGATAAAAAGTAAGTTTAATTAAATTGCGAGAGTAAATGTTAATTGTAGATTGTCAAATAACAATGCATGCCTAACTGCTGTAAGTGTTAATGTTCAGGGTCAAGGGGAGCACATGTAGCAGCAAGTAGCCTAGCTTATAGCTAAATTGCATGTTAAGATGGTTGCCCTATCATTGAGAGTAGCATGGTGAATTCTTTAATTATGCACTTGTATAATATGGGTAAAATGAGTTATGAATGCTGGAATAAAGTTCTTGATAGTATTCTATGTGCATGTAGATATCACACTTCTCATACCTAGTTTTGACATTACAAAAAAGGTAAGTTAAGTATAACTTTGCATTCAGAAAATGTAATGTTATCAGACTTCATTTGACTAATCGTCATTTTCTCAAACTTCAGAGGAAGGACAACCATGCCAGCAGCAACAAAAGGTAAATACCTATTACTACAGCATATTGTATCAGTTTATACACATTAAGTCGAAATGTTTGAACAAAGAAAAAACAAATGAGGGCGAGGGAAGTCAAAAGGCTACATAATGCATGGTGGGCTAGCTTCAGTAGATGTCAGGTCTTTTTTATCTGTAGGCAGTTTCAAAGCAGTTGGTAAACGCTAGTTGTGGTTGTTAAATTTGACTACGTAAATATTGTGTTTGTTTTTATGCCTTACTCCTAAGACATACTTTCACAAAACCTGGTGTTATATTGGTTAAACTAACACCACGTTTGTAGTTGCTAGCACATTATGCTAGGCAGCTCATATGCAAAGATGGCTAAGTAAATTGTAAAAGTGAGCCAGCATAATGTGCTAGCAATTACGAATTTGGTGCACATTGAGTTAGCAACAGTTCATTTCCCTTGAAGGAATAACTTCTGCTGTCCAAATGTGGTAAACTGACACGATACAAATCGTTTAATATAAATGTCTTCATTTACAGATTAACATGCTACAACGAAGACAAAATCCCATGCGCGAAGCATGTGACCATGCACGTAATTGCAGAGACACTGAAATGCTGGAAGCTAAGTTCATTAGCCCTAAAAAAGGTATGTAATATTTTAAACCGGAAACAGCAGGAAAACAGAAATGTTTGCTAACAGCTCAGAACTCTGTAAAAGATGTTCAGTTGTGTTACTCTTGAGATCTACTTATTCCTCCACAAGGCGCTATTTTAAAAACTAGCTTCAGGCAGGCAGTGTCATATTCAAGTTCACAGACTACAGCAATTTGTTTGTTCAAGTAATTCTGCGCTGGTTTTGAGTTGTGTAGGTTGCAGTATAAAGTGAGAGTGTTATCATGTACAAGTGTTGAGAGTTCGCCGACATGCTGCAAACATTTAACATATGTCCCCGCTCGATAGTGGTAAGAATATGCTTAATTTATGTGTCAGCCTGTGTGCTGTTTGTTTACACTGAGCAAAGGTCACAGTCATTTGCGTGTGAACAGTAAGACTCAACCGTGGATAAATTCGGCGTTAACAAATGGTCTCCTTCACATGCGGTGAAGGCATAGCACAGACAAGCTCACAAGACGCTGTGAACTTTTGTCGAACACTTTGGTCGTTCGCATGTTTGTTTGATGTGTAAAGGCGACGTGATGTCGGGTATTACATTCACATCAAGCCAGAGGTAATCATGCATGCCTGTGTATGCGCGTGACTACATGCTTATTTACTGGTTTGACTAAGATTTGCAGTCAGGACGCTTTCTTGCTTGTTAATGTAGGCTACACCTGTTGAGAGTTCGCCTACATGCTGCAAAAACATGTCCCCGCTATTGGTAAGAAATATGCTTAATGTTTCAGTCTTGTGCGCTGTTTTTGGATACTGAGCAAAAGTCACAGTAATTTACGTGTTAACAGCAAGTAATTCAAACTGAACCGTGGATAAATTCGGCTTTAACAAAGTCGTTGTCTCGTTCACATGCGTTGAAGGCATACGTTGTACGTCAATGTTGCAATACATTTCAAGGAGCTGCATGAATAACGGAAGGCGTGAATGAAGTGGCCACTGTATGTAGCACAGACGAGCTCTCAAGAAGACGCTGTAAACTTTTTGTCGAACACTTTGGTCGTCGGCAGGTTTGTTTCATAGATGTGTAAATGCTGGCGACGTGATGTATATAATCACTTGTAGACATCACACCAGTCATGCCTGTGTAGCAGCTACAGTAGGCTATGCTCGTGGCTACGTTTATTTAGTGGAAATTTGAGTAAGATTTGCAGTCAGGACACGATTTCTTGCTTGTTCATGCTCAAGATTAGAAAATAATGCGTATAATCGTGTGCTTTGAAGTGTTACTTTTAAACATGGAGTGAAGATGGCTTGATTCAAAGATTATGTTTCAAGAGATTGTGGACTTTAGCTTAGGCCATCGATAACAGTATTAATATACTGCAAAACTGCTGCTTATCTAATACAATCTAACCAAGTGTTATTAATCTTATATCAAGATCAGAAACTATATGCCTTGGTATTGTTTTCAGTATAATGAGTTATACAGAGTATCTAGACCCCTCTAGTTTCTGATCTTGAGGGTTCCCTCTCAGTAACAACGTGAACAACGCACATCACACACTCACCAACCAATCCTGAACAGTTCGGACAGTGTATGACATCTAGGTGTAGATGTGAAATGTACAAAGTGTATGACATCTAGGTGTAGATGTGAAAAAGTTAACTTTCAGTTCAAAAGCAGCGGTAGCATAGGCTAGTGTTGTTCAACAATGAGCTAGGTTAATAGATGGAAGCAACACAAATAGCAAGGGATCTTCAAATTAAAGTTACAACGATATCTGTGCCTTAGGCAGAAGGGATACTGTCTATGTACACATCTGACTGTTTGAAAATAACAGCGCAAATGCGCACTTCTCACTCTCCACACATGCATTTCTCGTGGTAAATGTTTGTCTATGCTTCCCCTCCAGATTGAATTTTACATTACATTTACGAGATCTTAGCATTGAGGCAGATATAGAATGATCAAGCCAAATAACAGGCCATGATGAATGCTCTGCAAATAGGCTAAAATAAATCAACTGATGTACCCTGTTTAGATGTGTTGAATTTTTTTGTATGCACACTTTTCCCTATGAGAAACTTTACTAGTAGGCTACTGGCAATAATTCAAAACTACTTTCACCTCTGCTTTTACATGCAAATTTAAAATAGAAACCACTTGTGAATAACCAAGATTTTTTTCATGCGGGTATAATTTACAGGGATTGGACTGGTATGATTTATCATAGCCTACTTTATCATACTGGCATGATTTAAAACATAGGGTGAAAGTGAGAATTCATGAAGCACTTTTGAGAAAATGTCAAAATATTGAGATATATATTCTATATTGTCAAATAGACTAAAAATATTGCAATATTATTTTTAGCCATATCGCCCAGCCCTAACTGGTTCCTGATTTAAGGCCTAAGTTTATATGCTCATGTATGCTGATGAAGTTTTTTGTACATTTCTGACCCACATTCTGTTTTTCAGGCCGTGGTGTCTTTACCTTAGCACCATTCCAGCAGGGTGATTTCGTGGTTGAATACAGAGGAGTAATCATTGATGCAGTAGAAGCTCAGCATAGGAGGAAAATCTACCATAAAGCTTGCTGTGTCTTTTTGTTTGACTTTAAATGGAAAGGCAAATGGTGGTGGTAAGTTTTAGGCTAATAGGTAAAGTGCTACTGCCAGTTCCAGAGGTCTTACTAAATGTACTAACTGGATTAAAAAAAACTGTAAAACTCTTAGGGCGTTAGAAAATGAGCCTATTTCTCAAAAAATTGGAGTGTTCCTTCAAAAAATTGCTCTTGTTGATTTTAATGCATTTTCCAGCATTGACGCAGCATTGGAAGACAACAGTCTTGGGAGATTGGTGAATGATGACCATAAGACTCCTAATTGCCGCATGAAGTTAATTGAGGTTGATGGTAAACCACATCTCTGTTTGTTGGCCATGGAGAAATGAGGTGAGATCTAGCAGCGTTAGCAATTTCTGTTTAAAATAATAACTTTATTAGATTTAAATTAGAATAATAGCTTTCTTCGATTTCTGTGTACTGCTTTTCAGTTTACAAACACCTGTACTTTGCTTGCATGGTTTTATTAATCACTGTCCCAACCTGTGAGTGATCCCTTTCTTAGTTAGCGTGCTTCCATCCAACTTGCTAATGCACATTTTATCTATTCGAATGGAAACAACGTGAAATGCACATCAAAATTTTGAATGCGCATCAATATTTGATTTGCTAGAGGGGGGGTGGATCCACTCTCGATGCGCATAAGGTATAATGCGAATAAAGTTGATGGAAACAGTTTATTCGCATTGCGTTATGTAACCTTCAGAGAATCTCAGCCATCTCTGGCGCTTCCCCAACATTAGGCAACTTAATGTGCTCTCTTGCTTGTTCCTGTAGAATAAAACAAATTGAATTCACACATCGGTGCACAGTTGTTTTGCTGACGGCAAAGTTTTCAATAACAACTCTGTATTCGGCACACGTCGCAAGTTTATGCAACATGCCATTCCTGTAGAAAACCTGTAGCCCAATTAAATGCCTGCAGGTATGACTGCTTTAACAATAGAATGATAGGGTAAAATATCATTCCTGAATACTGAATATCATAATATATTAGCCTAAAATTAATGTGCAGTAAGCAGAATGTAGGCATGGCTGCATGTGACATTTCTACAGATCAGAATGATATATGCCTAACAACTGTTTTGAGTTAAGGCTATAGTTAAGCTTATTGAACACAGACATTTACATCGATAGTCTGGTGTTATAATTTATTTGCCTCGGGTGTACTGTGGAGTGGGTAAGACTGTTTTTAGTGGCAGGCTAACACATACTGATCACTTGCGCTAGCCTAGCACCTGCGAACTCTGCAACTAGAACTATTCTACCTCAGCTTGCTATGCATTGTCATTATTGAAGTTGAGTATGTTTGTGTGTAGGGTTTGTAGGTTTTTTAAGATTTCTTTCACTTAGTCCCCACAACTAATGCTTTATCCTTTCTTAACTTGCTTCTAATTATCATATTGAAGTCAGGTTTGTGTGTAGGGCCTTCATGGTTTCTTGCACCCGGTCCCTATAACTCATGTTAAATAAAATAATGAAAGATGGCAATCTAAGTGCAAGGTGAAAGTGTTTAGAAGGTTGTTATGACTGACGGTCTATTTATAAGGTACACGTTAACACTTTGTGCCCATGTCTTTCTCTTCTTATCAAGGGTGAGGCTGCCACTTGCAGCTTGGAAAATGTGCCTTCTACCAGTGACCTCCCAACATCTGCCACTCAGGTAACATAATCAGTCTTTGCCTGTTGTGGAAATAGTATTGTGAAGCAGAATTTGACGGTCATTAGGTAGGCTAGGGCCACAGTAATAGCGCTGGTGCTTACACCTCATGTGAAACTAGTTTGTCCAGCTATCGTTCTGCTCACTTTAACATAACTCCTGGAGCTGTATGTAAACTATTGCTAACTAGCTAGTTAGCCACTAATTTGAATTACATCATACTAGGAGAGAGAAAATGCCAGGCAGAAAGTAACCATTCTTGTCATCTCATGAGAGAGGCTGCTTGTATGTCTGTTAGCACTACTTTGCTAGCCTAAGTAACATTAGCAATGGGTACAGTTTATAGCATACATGCACTGTTTTAAAAAAAGATACAAATCTAAGTGCAAGGTGAAGGTGTTTAGAAGGTTGTTATGACTGACGGTCTATTCATAGGGTACATGTTAACACTTTGTGCACATGTATTTCTCTTCTTATCAAGGGTGAGGATGCCACTTGCAGCCTGGAAAATGTGCCTTCTAGCAGTGACCTCCCAACATGTGCCACTCAGGTAACATAATCATGATGTGTCTGTTAGCACTACGTAGCCAGCCTAAGTAACGTAACCTTTGGGTACAGTTTATAGCATACAATTTCTTCCCCTTTGTCTTACAATATATGTAGTCTTTGCTTTCACTTGATTCCAACAACTGATATATCCTATTGAAGCTGAGAGTAGGCCAGGGCTTTTTGAATTCTATCAATTGGTCCCCACAACTGATGTTTTATCCTACCTCACTTTGATTCTAACTGTTTTATTGAAGTGAAGTGTGTGTAGGACCGCTTGAGATGCCTTTAGTTGGTCCCCACAACTTTGTGTGTGTAGGACTTTTTCAATTGGTCCCCACAACTCATGTTTTATCCTACCTCAATTTGATTCTATCTGTTTTATTGAAGTGAAGTGTGTGTAGGACCGCTTGAGATGGCTTTAGTTGGTCCCCACAACTTTGTGTGTGTAGGACTGTTTCATTTGGTCCCCACAACTGATGTTTTATCTTACCTCACTTTGATTTTAACTGTTTTATTGAAGTGAAGTGTGTGTAGGACCGCTTGAGATGCCTTTAGTTGGTCCCCACAACTTTGTGTGTGTAGGACTTTTTCAATTGGTCCCCACAAGTGATGTTTTTACAGTCCCTCAATTTTAAGTGTTTGGCAGTAGCTGAGTGTATTCCGTGCCTTTTCAAAGGGGTGGGTCAGGATTCTAGACATAGAACCTCATTTTCAAGTTAGCAAGTGTGATATTTATCAGTGGAGACTGTTTTCAGCACGTTTTATCCAGTCCTTCTAGTTGCAGAGTTGCAAGTCAACAGTATGTGTTAGCCTGCCAGTAAAAACAGTCTTACCCACTCCACAGTGCACCCGAGGCATATCAATTATAACACCAGACTATCGATGTAAATGTCTGTGTTGATAGAATACTGTTAGAAATAAAATTACCCTTGCATTGCATTGCAATAGTTATACTTTGTTCCCTGAAGTTGGTAGTAGGCATATAAGCAACGGCAGCGGCAGCGGCGGACTGATATTACCTAGGCTACTACTAGGTGTCCCGATTGGAGTGCGCTTCTCTGTTTACTTTTTGGCGCAGTACTACTAACCACAGCAAGTAAAATTCTGCCGCTGCTTAGAAACTAGTCCCTCAAAATGTAATGCGATCATTTAAAATGCAAGGATAGAATAATGTTAGAAATAAAACTATCAACACAGACATTTACATCGAAAGTCTGGCGTTATAATTTATTTGCCTCGGGTGTACTGTGGAGTGGGTAAGACTGTTTTTAGTGGCAGGCTAACACATACGGATGACTTGCGCTAGCCTAGCACCTGCGAACTCTGCAACTAGAAGGACTGGATGAAATATGTTTAAAACGGTCTCCACTGATAAATATCACACTTGCTAACTTGGAAATGAAGGTCCTATGTCCAAAATCCTGAACCACACCTTTAAATTCCTTTGTATGGTCTTCACAACTGATCATTTATTGTACCTCAGCTTGCTATGCATTGTCATTATTGAAGTTGAGTATGTTTGTGTGTAGGGTTTGTAGGTTTTTTAAGATTTCTTTCACTTAGTCCCCACAACTAATGCTTTATCCTTTCTTAACTTGCTTCTAATTATCATATTGAAGTCAGGTTTGTGTGTAGGGCCTTCATGGTTTCTTGCACCCGGTCCCTATAACTCATGTTAAATAAAATAATGAAAGATGGCAATCTAAGTGCAAGGTGAAAGTGTTTAGAAGGTTGTTATAACTGACGGTCTATTTATAAGGTACACGTTAACACTTTGTGCCCATGTCTTTCTCTTCTTATCAAGGGTGAGGATGCCACTTGCAGCCTGGAAAATGTGTCTTCTACCAGTGACCCTTCCAACATCTGCCACTCAGGTAACATAATCAGTCTTTGCCTGTTGTGGAAATAGTATTGTGAAGCAGAATTTGACGGTCATTAGGTAGGCTAGGGCCACAGTAATAGCGCTGGTGCTTACACCTCATGTGAAACTAGTTTGTCCAGCTATCGTTCTGCTCACTGTAACATAACTCCTGGAGCTGTATGTAAACTATTGCTAACTAGCTAGTTAGCCACTAATTTGAATTACATGCAACTTTTACTGCATCATACTAGGAGAGAGAAAATGCCAGGCAGAAAGTAACCATTCTTGTCATCTCATGAGAGAGGCTGCTTGTATGTCTGTTAGCACTACTTTGCTAGCCTAAGTAACATTAGCAATGGGTACAGTTTATAGCATACATGCACTGTTTTAAAAAAAGATACAAATCTAAGTGCAAGGTGAAGGTGTTTAGAAGGTTGTTATGACTGACGGTCTATTCATAGGGTACATGTTAACACTTTGTGCACATGTATTTCTCTTCTTATCAAGGGTGAGGATGCCACTTGCAACCTGGAAAATGTGCCTTCTAGCAGTGACCTCCCAACATGTGCCACTCAGGTAACATAATCATGATTAGTCTGTTAGCACTACGTAGCCAGCCTAAGTAACGTAACCTTTGGGTACAGTTTATAGCATACAATTTCTTCCCCTTTGTCTTACAATATATGTAGTCTTTGCTTTCACTTGATTCCAACAACTGATATATCCTATTGAAGCTGAGAGTAGGCCAGGGCTTTTTGAATTCTATCAATTGGTCCCCACAACTGATGTTTTATCCTACCTCACTTTGATTCTAACTGTTTTATTGAAGTGAAGTGTGTGTAGGACCGCTTGAGATGCCTTTAGTTGGTCCCCACAACTTTGTGTGTGTCGGACTTTTTCAATTGGTCCCCACAACTCATGTTTTATCCTACCTCAATTTGATTCTATCTGTTTTATTGAAGTGAAGTGTGTGTAGGACCGCTTGAGATGGCTTTAGTTGGTCCCCACAACTTTGTGTGTGTAGGACCTTTTCATTTGGTCCCCACAACTGATGTTTTATCCTACCTCACTTTGATTTTAACTGTTTTATTGAAGTGAAGTGTGTGTAGGACCGCTTGAGATGCCTTTAGTTGGTCCCCACAACTTTGTGTGTGTAGGACTTTTTCAATTGGTCCCCACAACTCATGTTTTATCCTACCACACTTTGATTCTAACTGTTTTATTGAAGTGAAGTGTGTGTAGGACCGCTTGAGATGCCTTTAGTTGGTCCCCACAACTTTGTGTGTGTAGTACTTTTTCAATTGGTCCCCACAGGTGATGTTTTTACAGTCCCTCAATTTTAAGTGTTTGGCAGTAGCTGAGTGTATTCCGTGCCTTTTCAAAGGGGTGGGTCAGGATTCTAGACATAGAACCTCATTTTCAAGTTAGCAAGTGTGATATTTATCAGTGGAGACTGTTTTCAGCACGTTTTATCCAGTCCTTCTTGTTGCAGAGTTGCAAGTCAACAGTATGTGTTAGCCTGCCAGTAAAAACAGTCTTACCCACTCCACAGTGCACCCGAGGCATATCAATTATAACACCAGACTATCGATGTAAATGTCTGTGTTGATAGAATACTGTTAGAAATAAAATTACCCTTGCATTGCATTGCAATAGTTATACTTTGTTCCCTGAAGTTGGTAGTAGGCATATAACCAACGGCAGCGGCAGCGGCGGACTGATATTACCTAGGCTACTACTAGGTGTCCCGATTGGAGTGCGCTTCTCTGTTTACTTTTCGGCGCAGTACTACTAACCAGAGCAAGTAAAATTCTGCCGCTGCTTAGAAACTAGTCCCTCAAAATGTAATGCGATCATTTAAAATGCAAGGATAGAATAATGTTAGAAATAAAACTATCAACACAGACATTTACATCGAAAGTCTGGCGTTATAATTTATTTGCCTCGGGTGTACTGTGGAGTGGGTAAGACTGTTTTTAGTGGCAGGCTAACACATACGGATGACTTGCGCTAGCCTAGCACCTGCGAACTCTGCAACTAGAAGGACTGGATGAAATATGTTTAAAACGGTCTCCACTGATAAATATCACACTTGCTAACTTGGAAATGAAGGTCCTATGTCCAAAATCCTGAACCACACCTTTAAATTCCTTTGTATGGTCTTCACAACTGATCATTTATTCTACCTCAGCTTGCTATGCATTGTCATTATTGAAGTTGAGTATGTTTGTGCGTAGGGTTTGTAGGTTTTTTAAGATTTCTTTCACTTAGTCCCCACAACTAATGCTTTATCCTTTCTTAACTTGCTTCTAATTATCATATTGAAGTCAGGTTTGTGTGTAGGGCCTTCATGGTTTCTTGCACCCGGTCCCTATAACTCATGTTGAATAAAATAATGAAAGATGGCAATCTAAGTGCAAGGTGTTTAGAAGGTTGTTATGACTGACGGTCTATTTATAAGGTACACGTTAACACTTTGTGCCCATGTCTTTCTCTTCTTATCAAGGGTGAGGATGCCACTTGCAGCCTGGAAAATGTGTCTTCTACCAGTGACCTCCCAACATCTGCCACTCAGGTAACATAATCAGTCTTTGCCTGTTGTGGAAATAGTATTGTGAAGCAGAATTTGACGGTCATTAGGTAGGCTAGGGCCACAGTAATAGCGCTGGTGCTTACACCTCATGTGAAACTAGTTTGTCCAGCTATCGTTCTGCTCACTGTAACATAACTCCTGGAGCTGTATGTAAACTATTGCTAACTAGCTAGTTAGCCACTAATTTGAATTACATGCAACTTTTACTGCATCATACTAGGAGAGAGAAAATGCCAGGCAGAAAGTAACCATTCTTGTCATCTCATGAGAGAGGCTGCTTGTATGTCTGTTAGCACTACTTTGCTAGCCTAAGTAACATTAGCAATGGGTACAGTTTATAGCATACATGCACTGTTTTAAAAAAAGATACAAATCTAAGTGCAAGGTGAAGGTGTTTAGAAGGTTGTTATGACTGACGGTCTATTCATAGGGTACATGTTAACACTTTGTGCACATGTATTTCTCTTCTTATCAAGGGTGAGGATGCCACTTGCAGCCTGGAAAATGTGCCTTCTAGCAGTGACCTCCCAACATGTGCCACTCAGGTAACATAATCATGATGTGTCTGTTAGCACTACGTAGCCAGCCTAAGTAACGTAACCTTTGGGTACAGTTTATAGCATACAATTTCTTCCCCTTTGTCTTACAATATATGTAGTCTTTGCTTTCACTTGATTCCAACAACTGATATATCCTATTGAAGCTGAGAGTAGGCCAGGGCTTTTTGAATTCTATCAATTGGTCCCCACAACTGATGTTTTATCCTACCTCACTTTGATTCTAACTGTTTTATTGAAGTGAAGTGTGTGTAGGACCGCTTGAGATGCCTTTAGTTGGTCCCCACAACTTTGTGTGTGTAGGACCTTTTCATTTGGTCCCCACAACTGATGTTTTATCCTGCCTCACTTTGATTTTAACTGTTTTATTGAAGTGAAGTGTGTGTAGGACCGCTTGAGATGCCTTTAGTTGGTCCCCACAACTTTGTGTGTGTAGGACTTTTTCAATTGGTTCCCACAACTCATGTTTTATCCTACCTCACTTTGATTCTAACTGTTTTATTGAAGTGAAGTGTGTGTAGGACCGCTTGAGATGCCTTTAGTTGGTCCCCACAACTTTGTGTGTGTAGGACTTTTTCAATTGGTCCCCACAAGTGATGTTTTTACAGTCCCTCAATTTTAAGTGTTTGGCAGTAGCTGAGTGTATTCCGTGCCTTTTCAAAGGGGTGGGTCAGGATTCTAGACATAGAACCTCATTTTCAAGTTAGCAAGTGTGATATTTATCAGTGGAGACTGTTTTCAGCACGTTTTATCCAGTCCTTCTAGTTGCAGAGTTGCAAGTCAACAGTATGTGTTAGCCTGCCACTAAAAACAGTCTTACCCACTCCACAGTGCACCCGAGGCATATCAATTATAACACCAGACTATCGATGTAAATGTCTGTGTTGATAGAATACTGTTAGAAATAAAATTACCCTTGCATTGCATTGCAATAGTTATACTTTGTTCCCTGAAGTTGGTAGTAGGCATATAAGCAACGGCAGCGGCAGCGGCGGACTGATATTACCTAGGCTACTACTAGGTGTCCCGATTGGAGTGCGCTTCTCTGTTTACTTTTTGGCGCAGTACTACTAACCACAGCAAGTAAAATTCTGCCGCTGCTTAGAAACTAGTCCCTCAAAATGTAATGCGATCATTTAAAATGCAAGGATAGAATAATGTTAGAAATAAAACTATCAACACAGACATTTACATCGAAAGTCTGGCGTTATAATTTATTTGCCTCGGGTGTACTGTGGAGTGGGTAAGACTGTTTTTAGTGGCAGGCTAACACATACGGATGACTTGCGCTAGCCTAGCACCTGCGAACTCTGCAACTAGAAGGACTGGATGAAATATGTTTAAAACGGTCTCCACTGATAAATATCACACTTGCTAACTTGGAAATGAAGGTCCTATGTCCAAAATCCTGAACCACACCTTTAAATTCCTTTGTATGGTCTTCACAACTGATCATTTATTGTACCTCAGCTTGCTATGCATTGTCATTATTGAAGTTGAGTATGTTTGTGTGTAGGGTTTGTAGGTTTTTTAAGATTTCTTTCACTTAGTCCCCACAACTAATGCTTTATCCTTTCTTAACTTGCTTCTAATTATCATATTGAAGTCAGGTTTGTGTGTAGGGCCTTCATGGTTTCTTGCACCCGGTCCCTATAACTCATGTTAAATAAAATAATGAAAGATGGCAATCTAAGTGCAAGGTGAAAGTGTTTAGAAGGTTGTTATAACTGACGGTCTATTTATAAGGTACACGTTAACACTTTGTGCCCATGTCTTTCTCTTCTTATCAAGGGTGAGGATGCCACTTGCAGCCTGGAAAATGTGTCTTCTACCAGTGACCCTTCCAACATCTGCCACTCAGGTAACATAATCAGTCTTTGCCTGTTGTGGAAATAGTATTGTGAAGCAGAATTTGACGGTCATTAGGTAGGCTAGGGCCACAGTAATAGCGCTGGTGCTTACACCTCATGTGAAACTAGTTTGTCCAGCTATCGTTCTGCTCACTGTAACATAACTCCTGGAGCTGTATGTAAACTATTGCTAACTAGCTAGTTAGCCACTAATTTGAATTACATGCAACTTTTACTGCATCATACTAGGAGAGAGAAAATGCCAGGCAGAAAGTAACCATTCTTGTCATCTCATGAGAGAGGCTGCTTGTATGTCTGTTAGCACTACTTTGCTAGCCTAAGTAACATTAGCAATGGGTACAGTTTATAGCATACATGCACTGTTTTAAAAAAAGATACAAATCTAAGTGCAAGGTGAAGGTGTTTAGAAGGTTGTTATGACTGACGGTCTATTCATAGGGTACATGTTAACACTTTGTGCACATGTATTTCTCTTCTTATCAAGGGTGAGGATGCCACTTGCAACCTGGAAAATGTGCCTTCTAGCAGTGACCTCCCAACATGTGCCACTCAGGTAACATAATCATGATTAGTCTGTTAGCACTACGTAGCCAGCCTAAGTAACGTAACCTTTGGGTACAGTTTATAGCATACAATTTCTTCCCCTTTGTCTTACAATATATGTAGTCTTTGCTTTCACTTGATTCCAACAACTGATATATCCTATTGAAGCTGAGAGTAGGCCAGGGCTTTTTGAATTCTATCAATTGGTCCCCACAACTGATGTTTTATCCTACCTCACTTTGATTCTAACTGTTTTATTGAAGTGAAGTGTGTGTAGGACCGCTTGAGATGCCTTTAGTTGGTCCCCACAACTTTGTGTGTGTCGGACTTTTTCAATTGGTCCCCACAACTCATGTTTTATCCTACCTCAATTTGATTCTATCTGTTTTATTGAAGTGAAGTGTGTGTAGGACCGCTTGAGATGGCTTTAGTTGGTCCCCACAACTTTGTGTGTGTAGGACCTTTTCATTTGGTCCCCACAACTGATGTTTTATCCTACCTCACTTTGATTTTAACTGTTTTATTGAAGTGAAGTGTGTGTAGGACCGCTTGAGATGCCTTTAGTTGGTCCCCACAACTTTGTGTGTGTAGGACTTTTTCAATTGGTCCCCACAACTCATGTTTTATCCTACCACACTTTGATTCTAACTGTTTTATTGAAGTGAAGTGTGTGTAGGACCGCTTGAGATGCCTTTAGTTGGTCCCCACAACTTTGTGTGTGTAGTACTTTTTCAATTGGTCCCCACAGGTGATGTTTTTACAGTCCCTCAATTTTAAGTGTTTGGCAGTAGCTGAGTGTATTCCGTGCCTTTTCAAAGGGGTGGGTCAGGATTCTAGACATAGAACCTCATTTTCAAGTTAGCAAGTGTGATATTTATCAGTGGAGACTGTTTTCAGCACGTTTTATCCAGTCCTTCTTGTTGCAGAGTTGCAAGTCAACAGTATGTGTTAGCCTGCCAGTAAAAACAGTCTTACCCACTCCACAGTGCACCCGAGGCATATCAATTATAACACCAGACTATCGATGTAAATGTCTGTGTTGATAGAATACTGTTAGAAATAAAATTACCCTTGCATTGCATTGCAATAGTTATACTTTGTTCCCTGAAGTTGGTAGTAGGCATATAAGCAACGGCAGCGGTAGCGGCGGACTGATATTACCTAGGCTACTACTAGGTGTCCCGATTGGAGTGCGCTTCTCTGTTTACTTTTCGGCGCAGTACTACTAACCAGAGCAAGTAAAATTCTGCCGCTGCTTAGAAACTAGTCCCTCAAAATGTAATGCGATCATTTAAAATGCAAGGATAGAATAATGTTAGAAATAAAACTATCAACACAGACATTTACATCGAAAGTCTGGCGTTATAATTTATTTGCCTCGGGTGTACTGTGGAGTGGGTAAGACTGTTTTTAGTGGCAGGCTAACACATACGGATGACTTGCGCTAGCCTAGCACCTGCGAACTCTGCAACTAGAAGGACTGGATGAAATATGTTTAAAACGGTCTCCACTGATAAATATCACACTTGCTAACTTGGAAATGAAGGTCCTATGTCCAAAATCCTGAACCACACCTTTAAATTCCTTTGTATGGTCTTCACAACTGATCATTTATTCTACCTCAGCTTGCTATGCATTGTCATTATTGAAGTTGAGTATGTTTGTGTGTAGGGTTTGTAGGTTTTTTAAGATTTCTTTCACTTAGTCCCCACAACTAATGCTTTATCCTTTCTTAACTTGCTTCTAATTATCATATTGAAGTCAGGTTTGTGTGTAGGGCCTTCATGGTTTCTTGCACCCGGTGCCTATAACTCATGTTAAATAAAATAATGAAAGATGGCAATTTAAGTGCAAGGTGAAAGTGTTTAGAAGGTTGTTATGACTGACGGTCTATTTATAAGGTACACGTTAACACTTTGTGCCCATGTCTTTCTCTTCTTATCAAGGGTGAGGCTGCCACTTGCAGCTTGGAAAATGTGCCTTCTACCAGTGACCTCCCAACATCTGCCACTCAGGTAACATAATCAGTCTTTGCCTGTTGTGGAAATAGTATTGTGAAGCAGAATTTGACGGTCATTAGGTAGGCTAGGGCCACAGTAATAGCGCTGGTGCTTACACCTCATGTGAAACTAGTTTGTCCAGCTATCGTTCTGCTCACTGTAACATAACTCCTGGAGCTGTATGTAAACTATTGCTAACTAGCTAGTTAGCCACTAATTTGAATTACATGCAACTTTTACTGCATCGTACTAGGAGAGAGAAAATGCCAGGCAGAAAGTAACCATTCTTGTCATCTCATAAGAGAGGCTGCTTGTATGTCTGTTAGCACTACTTTGCTTGCCTAAGTAACATTAGCAATGGGTACAGTTTATAGCATACATGCACTGTTTTAAAAAAAGATACAAATCTAAGTGCAAGGTGAAGGTGTTTAGAAGGTTGTTATGACTGACGGTCTATTCATAGGGTACATGTTAACACTTTGTGCACATGTATTTCTCTTCTTATCAAGGGTGAGGATGCCACTTGCAGCCTGGAAAATGTGCCTTCTAGCAGTGACCTCCCAACATGTGCCACTCAGGTAACATAATCATGATGTGTCTGTTAGCACTACGTAGCCAGCCTAAGTAACGTAACCTTTGGGTACAGTTTATAGCATACAATTTCTTCCCCTTTGTCTTACAATATATGTAGTCTTTGCTTTCACTTGATTCCATCAACTGATATATCCTATTGAAGCTGAGAGTAGGCCAGGGCTTTTTGAATTCTATCAATTGGTCCCCACAACTGATGTTTTATCCTACCTCACTTTGATTCTAACTGTTTTATTGAAGTGAAGTGTGTGTAGGACCGCTTGAGATGCCTTTAGTTGGTCCCCACAACTTTGTGTGTGTAGGACTTTTTCAATTGGTCCCCACAACTCATGTTTTATCCTACCTCAATTTGATTCTATCTGTTTTATTGAAGTGAAGTGTGTGTAGGACCGCTTGAGATGGCTTTAGTTGGTCCCCACAACTTTGTGTGTGTAGGACCTTTTCATTTGGTCCCCACAACTGATGTTTTATCCTACCTCACTTTGATTTTAACTGTTTTATTGAAGTGAAGTGTGTGTAGGACCGCTTGAGATGCCTTTAGTTGGTCCCCACAACTTTGTGTGTGTAGGACTTTTTCAATTGGTCCCCACAACTCATGTTTTATCCTACCACACTTTGATTCTAACTGTTTTATTGAAGTGAAGTGTGTGTAGGACCGCTTGAGATGCCTTTAGTTGGTCCCCACAACTTTGTGTGTGTAGTACTTTTTCAATTGGTCCCCACAGGTGATGTTTTTACAGTCCCTCAATTTTAAGTGTTTGGCAGTAGCTGAGTGTATTCCGTGCCTTTTCAAAGGGGTGGGTCAGGATTCTAGACATAGAACCTCATTTTCAAGTTAGCAAGTGTGATATTTATCAGTGGAGACTGTTTTCAGCACGTTTTATCCAGTCCTTCTTGTTGCAGAGTTGCAAGTCAACAGTATGTGTTAGCCTGCCAGTAAAAACAGTCTTACCCACTCCACAGTGCACCCGAGGCATATCAATTATAACACCAGACTATCGATGTAAATGTCTGTGTTGATAGAATACTGTTAGAAATAAAATTACCCTTGCATTGCATTGCAATAGTTATACTTTGTTCCCTGAAGTTGGTAGTAGGCATATAAGCAACGGCAGCGGCAGCGGCGGACTGATATTACCTAGGCTACTACTAGGTGTCCCGATTGGAGTGCGCTTCTCTGTTTACTTTTCGGCGCAGTACTACTAACCAGAGCAAGTAAAATTCTGCCGCTGCTTAGAAACTAGTCCCTCAAAATGTAATGCGATCATTTAAAATGCAAGGATAGAATAATGTTAGAAATAAAACTATCAACACAGACATTTACATCGAAAGTCTGGCGTTATAATTAATTTGCCTCGGGTGTACTGTGGAGTGGGTAAGACTGTTTATAGTGGCAGGCTAACACATACGGATGACTTGCGCTAGCCTAGCACCTGCGAACTCTGCAACTAGAAGGACTGGATGAAATATGTTTAAAACGGTCTCCACTGATAAATATCACACTTGCTAACTTGGAAATGAAGGTCCTATGTCCAAAATCCTGAACCACACCTTTAAATTCCTTTGTATGGTCTTCACAACTGATCATTTATTCTACCTCAGCTTGCTATGCATTGTCATTATTGAAGTTGAGTATGTTTGTGTGTAGGGTTTGTAGGTTTTTTAAGATTTTTTTCACTTAGTCCCCACAACTAATGCTTTATCCTTTCTTAACTTGCTTCTAATTATCATATTGAAGTCAGGTTTGTGTGTAGGGCCTTCATGGTTTCTTGCACCCGGTGCCTATAACTCATGTTAAATAAAATAATGAAAGATGGCAATTTAAGTGCAAGGTGAAAGTGTTTAGAAGGTTGTTATGACTGACGGTCTATTTATAAGGTACACGTTAACACTTTGTGCCCATGTCTTTCTCTTCTTATCAAGGGTGAGGCTGCCACTTGCAGCTTGGAAAATGTGCCTTCTACCAGTGACCTCCCAACATCTGCCACTCAGGTAACATAATCAGTCTTTGCCTGTTGTGGAAATAGTATTGTGAAGCAGAATTTGACGGTCATTAGGTAGGCTAGGGCCACAGTAATAGCGCTGGTGCTTACACCTCATGTCAAACTAGTTTGTCCAGCTATCGTTCTGCTCACTGTAACATAACTCCTGGAGCTGTATGTAAACTATTGCTAACTAGCTAGTTAGCCACTAATTTGAATTACATGCAACTTTTACTGCATCGTACTAGGAGAGAGAAAATGCCAGGCAGAAAGTAACCATTCTTGTCATCTCATAAGAGAGGCTGCTTGTATGTCTGTTAGCACTACTTTGCTAGCCTAAGTAACATTAGCAATGGGTACAGTTTATAGCATAAATGCACTGTTTTAAAAAAAGATAAAAATCTAAGTGCAAGGTGAAGGTGTTTAGAAGGTTGTTATGACTGACGGTCTATTCATAGGGTACATGTTAACACTTTGTGCACATGTATTTCTCTTCTTATCAAGGGTGAGGATGCCACTTGCAGCCTGGAAAATGTGCCTTCTAGCAGTGACCTCCCAACATGTGCCACTCAGGTAACATAATCATGATGTGTCTGTTAGCACTACGTAGCCAGCCTAAGTAACGTAACCTTTGGGTACAGTTTATAGCATACAATTTCTTCCCCTTTTGTCTTACAATATATGTAGTCTTTGCTTTCACTTGATTCCAACAACTGATATATCCTATTGAAGCTGAGAGTAGGCCAGGGCTTTTTGAATTCTATCAATTGGTCCCCACAACTGATGTTTTATCCTACCTCACTTTGATTCTAACTGTTTTATTGAAGTGAAGTGTGTGTAGGACCGCTTGAGATGCCTTTAGTTGGTCCCCACAACTTTGTGTGTGTAGGACTTTTTCAATTGGTCCCCTCAACTCATGTTTTATCCTACCTCAATTTGATTTCTATCCGTTTTATTGAAGTGAAGTGTGTGTAGGACCGCTTGAGATGCCTTTAGTTGGTCCCCACAACTTTGTGTGTGTAGGACTTTTTCATTTGGTCCCCACAACTGATGTTTTATCCTACCTCACTTTGATTTTAACTGTTTTATTGAAGTGAAGTGTGTGTAGGACCGCTTGAGATGCCTTTAGTTAGTCCCCACACATTTGTGTGTGTAGGACTTTTTCAATTGGTCCCCACAACTCATGTTTTATCCTACCTGAATTTGATTCTATCTGTTTTATTGAAGTGAAGTGTGTGTAGGACCGCTTGAGATGCCTTTAGTTGGTCCCCACAACTTTGTGTGTGTAGTACTTTTTCAATTGGTCCCCACAAGTGATGTTTTTACAGTCCCTCAATTTTAAGTGTTTGGCAGTAGCTGAGTGTATTCCGTGCCTTTTCAAAGGGGTGGGTCAGGATTCTACACATAGAACCTCATTTTCAAGTTAGCAAGTGTGATATTTATCAGTGGAGACTGTTTTCAGCACGTTTTATCCAGTCCTTCTAGTTGCAGAGTTGCAAGTCAACAGTATGTGTTAGCCTGCCACTAAAAACAGTCTTACCCACTCCACAGTGCACCCGAGGCATATAAATTATAACACCAGACTATCGATGTAAATGTCTGTGTTGATAGAATACTGTTAGAAATAAAATTACCCTTGCATTGCATTGCAATAATTATACATTGTTCCCTGAAGTTGGTAGTAGGCATATAAGCAACGGCAGCGGCGGACTGATATTACCTAGGCTACTATTAGGTGTCCCGATTGGAGTGCGCTTCTCTGTTTACTTTTCGGCGCAGTACTACTAACCAGAGCAAGTAAAATTCTGCCGCTGCTTAGAAACTAGTCCCTCAAAATGTAATGCGATCATTTAAAATGCAAGGATAGAATAATGTTAGAAATAAAACTATCAACACAGACATTTACATCGAAAGTCTGGCGTTATAATTAATTTGCCTCGGGTGTACTGTGGAGTGGGTAAGACTGTTTTTAGTGGCAGGCTAACACATACGGATGACTTGCGCTAGCCTAGCACCTGCGAACTCTGCAACTAGAAGGACTGGATGAAATATGTTTAAAACGGTCTCCACTGATAAATATCACACTTGCTAACTTGGAAATGAAGGTCCTATGTCCAAAATCCTGAACCACACCTTTAAATTCCTTTGTATGGTCTTCACAACTGATCATTTATTCTACCTCAGCTTGCTATGCATTGTCATTATTGAAGTTGAGTATGTTTGTGTGTAGGGTTTGTAGGTTTTTTAAGATTTTTTTCACTTAGTCCCCACAACTAATGCTTTATCCTTTCTTAACTTGCTTCTAATTATCATATTGAAGTCAGGTTTGTGTGTAGGGCCTTCATGGTTTCTTGCACCCGGTGCCTATAACTCATGTTAAATAAAATAATGAAAGATGGCAATTTAAGTGCAAGGTGAAAGTGTTTAGAAGGTTGTTATGACTGACGGTCTATTTATAAGGTACACGTTAACACTTTGTGCCCATGTCTTTCTCTTCTTATCAAGGGTGAGGCTGCCACTTGCAGCTTGGAAAATGTGCCTTCTACCAGTGACCTCCCAACATCTGCCACTCAGGTAACATAATCAGTCTTTGCCTGTTGTGGAAATAGTATTGTGAAGCAGAATTTGACGGTCATTAGGTAGGCTAGGGCCACAGTAATAGCGCTGGTGCTTACACCTCATGTCAAACTAGTTTGTCCAGCTATCGTTCTGCTCACTGTAACATAACTCCTGGAGCTGTATGTAAACTATTGCTAACTAGCTAGTTAGCCACTAATTTGAATTACATGCAACTTTTACTGCATCGTACTAGGAGAGAGAAAATGCCAGGCAGAAAGTAACCATTCTTGTCATCTCATAAGAGAGGCTGCTTGTATGTCTGTTAGCACTACTTTGCTAGCCTAAGTAACATTAGCAATGGGTACAGTTTATAGCATACATGCACTGTTTTAAAAAAAGATACAAATCTAAGTGCAAGGTGAAGGTGTTTAGAAGGTTGTTATGACTGACGGTCTATTCATAGGGTACATGTTAACACTTTGTGCGCATGTATTTCTCTTCTTATCAAGGGTGAGGATGCCACTTGCAACCTGGAAAATGTGCCTTCTAGCAGTGACCTCCCAACATGTGCCACTCAGGTAACATAATCATGATTAGTCTGTTAGCACTACGTAGCCAGCCTAAGTAACGTAACCTTTGGGTACAGTTTATAGCATACAATTTCTTCCCCTTTGTCTTACAATATATGTAGTCTTTGCTTTCACTTGATTCCAACAACTGATATATCCTATTGAAGCTGAGAGTAGGCCAGGGCTTTTTGAATTCTATCAATTGGTCCCCACAACTGATGTTTTATCCTACCTCACTTTGATTCTAACTGTTTTATTGAAGTGAAGTGTGTGTAGGACCGCTTGAGATGCCTTTAGTTGGTCCCCACAACTTTGTGTGTGTAGGACTTTTTCAATTGGTCCCCTCAACTCATGTTTTATCCTACCTCAATTTGATTTCTATCCGTTTTATTGAAGTGAAGTGTGTGTAGGACCGCTTGAGATGCCTTTAGTTGGTCCCCACAACTTTGTGTGTGTAGGACTTTTTCATTTGGTCCCCACAACTGATGTTTTATCCTACCTCACTTTGATTTTAACTGTTTTATTGAAGTGAAGTGTGTGTAGGACCGCTTGAGATGCCTTTAGTTGGTCCCCACAACTTTGTGTGTGTAGGACTTTTTCAATTGGTCCCCACAACTCATGTTTTATCCTACCTCAATTTGATTCTATCTGTTTTATTGAAGTGAAGTGTGTGTAGGACCGCTTGAGATGCCTTTAGTTGGTCCCCACAACTTTGTGTGTGTGTAGTACTTTTTCAATTGGTCCCCACAGGTGATGTTTTTACAGTCCCTCAATTTTAAGTGTTTGGCAGTAGCTGAGTGTATTCCGTGCCTTTTCAAAGGGGTGGGTCAGGATTCTAGACATAGAACCTCATTTTCAAGTTAGCAAGTGTGATATTTATCAGTGGAGACTGTTTTCAGCACGTTTTATCCAGTCCTTCTAGTTGCAGAGTTGCACGTCAACAGTATGTGTTAGCCTGCCACTAAAAACAGGCTTACCCACTCCACAGTGCACCCGAGGCATATAAATTATAACACCAGACTATCGATGTAAATGTCTGTGTTGATAGAATACTGTTAGAAATAAAATTACCCTTGCATTGCATTGCAATAGTTATACATTGTTCCCTGAAGTTGGTAGTAGGCATATAAGCAACGGCAGCGGCGGACTGATATTACCTAGGCTACTACTACAGTGGGCAGTGCTTCGACTTGGCCAGCTTCACTCGCGGTCCGTGCGTGGGATCACGCGGTGTCACGCGACTTTTATTTGTATTTTCCCAGTGAGACGCTGCAACAACCCAAACAACCGGTAGATGGCTCAAGTGAGTAGGGTGTCTCGTAAAAAGAAATGGAGCCTGGAAAACCCTACACAGACTTCACTACAGACTTTAGCAGTCTGGTTTAGAAATAATTTAATAGCCAGAAATATGCCTGCCCTGCCCTAATAAAGAAATATTTGGTTAACTGCGAGTGAATCCCGTTTGCAGCTGTAGAAGAAACGCAGGACAAATTAAACATTCTGGTTTTCTCCGAGTGCAACGATGATAGACATACATAATTTGGACAAAATATAGAGCATATTAACCTCCGTTGCTCAGCCAAATGCCTTCCTGTTACGTCCTGTTATCACTGAGTTACAGGCGATAAACAATTTTTGATGGTCACAAGTTTACTTCATTAGCGGTTTATTTTTTTGATTATTAAAGTGTTTCATTTAAAGGTTTGACTTATTCAGAGCATTTAGTGCTCTTCCCAATCCCAGACGTTCACATTGCATGTTTGTTTGTAATGGATGCAACCGCGAGATACGCTTGTCATAGGCGCCGATACCGTGGGTGCTCCGTCTCTCGGGCACCCACTGAAAACATCGAGCACCCACGTGTGCCAGCTTACAGTCCCGGCTAAATTTATATTAATTTAAAATCAAACATCGCAGTTTATGTTAAATTCAGCATCTCTCATAATGTGATTGGATATGTTGCTGTCAATTCCCTATACTAACCACCAATGAGAACGTCTCTCGTATGAAAATTCCTGACACTTCCCATCTGAAGAATTAACGCAAGGCTTTGTCGGGTCTTCAGCCCCGAATGTTTAAAATGTATATAGCCCTGAATATCATTTTAAAAGTAATAAGTAAGTCTGACAAAGCTTATTGTTTTGTGACACAGCTAAACACTGGTACCTCATAGAACGTCTATAACATAGCCTAGGTGGTCGCAACTCACAAAAGTAAAGCAGATAGAAAGAACTCACGCAAATCTAGCCTACAACACGCAGACAGCTTCATGCGCAGGGGAGAGAGGTGCTTTATGATTTTTGGCTTCTGATGGTATCTTGCTAATTCACTGAACTGCATTAGGTGACACAAATGGTATTGCCTTTATTTTATAACTCCTTGTCTGAGCGACTACCAGGCCTATGGTTTTTAAAAGTCAGATGTTCCCTGACAAATACATTCGAAAATTAAGAATGTTTATTGACTTGAAAAATACACTATTTTTTGCAAAATCTATTTTAATCAACCCGACCGCAACTCGGACCGCGAATATTAATTAGGACAAAATTATACCCGACCCGCGATCCGACCCGCTTATTTACAAAATGTGTGCTTTTGGTTATAGCCTGCATGCAGTGTGACAGTAGGCCATTTCTGTAAAACAAACTAATTTATTTGCGAAACTTTATGCAGTAGAACTACACGCAGTAGGCATGCAGGACATAATGTTTGCGCAGGAGAGAGTCTGAGAATAAGAGCGCAGGCACGCACGCAACCACCAAGGATTAGAACACTATAGGATACGATTTGAAGGCCATGTACATACATCTTTCTTTCGAAAACAGAAATGGTGAGGCAAGGTATAGGCAAGACTGAGATACATTGCTGGTCAAAACGTTAGCGTAAGAACTGGTTTATAATGCTGAATGAAGCACAAAGCACATTTACTAAAGCACATCCACTGTTTAAAGTCACAAACACAACGAACTAAGGTAACTTTTATGCATGCGCGAACCTATACATACCGGTAGATTTATTCCTGCAGGCTGCCCGTTTTGGCTGACATACTTAAATGGCTTCGCAAGAAGTAGGCCTACATAGACCATAACTTGTACTACTGTCATCTTTAAGAACCTTTCCCAATATTTCCCATAGCCTATATCGCTTTTCCTGAAGGGGTGTCTTTATTATTTTAACTCGCGTCTTCAGCTTCTTTACTGTTGACTTTACTGTATTGATGCTTTACTGTATTGATCTAATTTCGGGCAGACCGCGCAACACTGTGCGCTATGTAGATCGTTTCTCATTTCTCAAAATTTAGGTCTACTAGGCCCACAATAACGTCATCACCAAATACATCTTTTATTTTTAGTTGATCAACCACAAAGAGCATAGGCCTACTGTGCACAGTGCACTGACGACTGTAGCAGCCCAACCAGTTGTTGTAGATGAGAGGCAACCCCTTGTTTCAGATAGCCTAGACAACATGTTACCTGGGTGTTGCCTACGTTATTAATTAATGGTAGCCTACAATAGTTAATTGATTCGCCTAACATATTAGTTGGCTCAAAGAGTAGGGAATCAGGATGGAGAGAGTCACGCGTGTGTTGCTTTTGCGGGATCGAATCCAGTTTAATGCTAGTTTTCAAAACATATATTTTTTTTACATGTCTTTTGTCCGAGTGGCTGTAATGTAGCCGATCGCTCATGGCGTATGAAAAGCGACTTCAAACCGCCTAAAACAACTTGTTTGTGAATGTCTGACAACTGCTGCAGCGCATGCACGCACAAGGAAACCAGTAGGTGGAGAAACCAGAAGGCACACAACACCGGAACGATTTTAAGGCTATTTCGCATACTCAATGGTGCTATTTCACACGCATTATAGCGACCCCCACTCACCGGGGTTAGGTGGAAGGTGTTAATAGGCGATTGGCGTAGCCTACAGTGGACTAGGGCTGTCAAAATTGCTCAAAAATGACGTTCGAATATCCCCTCTAAAATAAACACATGTATTCGAATATATTGGAATATCTAGGCTATATTATTTGCGCATTATGTCAGTGACGCGCATCATGTCATCTGTTTTTAACTTTTTGTATGGTTATTGCTTGACAGGGGGGGATCCCAAGCAGCTTTCAGCCATAAGGCATTTCCTAATTCACCCGACACTGATATTCAAAATGTTGAAACTATTTCGGCATAGCATAAGCAGTTTAATTAAATGTAATGTTAGTTGTAAACAAACGGGCTATTTGGTGAGCCTTGGCCTCACAGATAGGCCTATTAACTGACCGCCAGATTCACGTTGGCTGGGGGGCAGGGGGGGCACAAGGGTCTATGATATGTTAATTCGGCCCTGCCCCCAACGAACGCAACTTTCCACCTCTGAGACAGCTTAAAAGAAGTCTAGAGGACTCCTAACTCACTGACCTACTTACTGTAGGCTGCGCAAACCACAGGCCTTTTTTTTGGGCAAGCCTGCATTCGAGGCAGGCCTTCTGTTTTTATATAATTTTATATAAATCCTGCGCTAACAGTAATCCTCCTACCCCCGCTACCACAGCTGTGGATAGTGTGGCATGCTCACGCTTTATGTTTCCTTCTTGCAAACTAGGCCTATAGCCCAACCATTTACAGTACGTCTTCAAAAAATAACAACTGGCCAGATATGCCTTCATATCTTTGGGCTTCATTCAGCATTTTGTTCTTCCACTGGAAATGACTCTTCTAAATTTGGCACTTCACTGTATACAGTACATTCTATAGAGCTTCATTTCTATCATTTCACGCGGGCTCGGGCTGGGCTCGGGCTTGCACGGTAGGCTAAATGAGCGGTCAGGTGATGCGTTTCGGTTAGCTGCGAGAAAGATGCAGAAATGGATGCTTAGGTGAAACAGAGGCTGGCCTCTTGTGACAGGCGTTTTAGTTGCACCGGCAAAGAAAGCAAAGTCTGAGGTGTGGAAAAATTTTGATCATGTGCATAATGAGAATAATGAGCCAGTGGTTATGTAAAATCCAAAGGATGCAACATTCTGTAGAACGGCAGGGAATTCGTCGCTGATAAGGCATGTTGATCAAAGCTGTCAGTGCCCATCAGGATCACATCGTTTGTTAGGCTACAGCAACAAAATCAAACCCTGCAAAGGTGAAACAAATGATTACGGAGAAGAAGTGTGTCAGCTTTCGCTGTAAAGACATTAGGCCTTTTAATAACGTAAATGGCGAGGGGTTTGAAAAGCTGGAGCAAGAACTATTTAATGTCGGGGCTGCGTATGGGAGGGTTCCCGCAAACTTCAGAATGCTGAGAGGACTTGCTATTTTGTTTCTTTGTTCCAACTTCCAAGTGGCCTAGGCTACGTTAGTCATGAATAAATGATGTCAAATGTTACTCATTCTTGACAAAAGGCAAAAGAGCTGCGTGCGTGCGGACATTTGAATAATGTCGGGCTGTAAACGGGTTCGGGCTTTTAAAAAGCTGTCAGTCTCGGGCTCGGTCAGGGCTCGGGCTGATTTCTGTGGGGGTCGGGTCTTGTCGGGCCTAAATTTAAAGGCCGATTATAGCTCTACTTCACTGAGCAACAGTGGGTGGAGACCTTTAGATTCACAAGTCAGGGTTTGAAGAATTATGACGAATGATAGACCTGGCTGTTGCCCCGAGTAGGCTACTCGTTGTCGGATGCCTATCCCAACAAACAAGCCATCGCATCTATCTATCCATAAATTGCAGGAATGTCTGTCTGTCTGTCTGCGTGTCGTTGGTCCGTTCGATTTCAAACTTGGCAGGTGTCTTGCTACTGGCATGAGTAGTGTCTTGTTACTGGCATGAGTAAGTGCAGTGCATAGTTTGACATTGTTTGGATAAGAAAAGCTAAATATATCGTTATATATCGGTAAAAGAAACACACGTTGGCTTTCTCCGCTCTACCATAGCCACCCTCTCACACAGAACTGCGCACAGGACCAGAGAGAGGATAAGCGGAGATTTGGCAGCACCAAATCACGGTTAAAATGCAAGATATTTGATTATCATCTCTGATCTCAACAATAAAGACTTCCTGTATGTTTACTTGCATAAAATGATTACGCGGATTTTGCAACAACAGGCCAACAAACACGAGTATGTAGTTCTATTCAAAATTCCATGAAAAGTATGTGCAATAAACTGATGCTTTGAATAGCCCAGGCTACATTGGACGTGAGACTTTGAAAAAACAAACTACATTTCCGACTGCAAGGTCCCAAATTGAAACAAGCCATGGGCTAATGGTCCCGAATTTAACGTTTCAGAAGACGTGCCACACAGCTAGACAACAAGTGGCAGACAGAGAAACGTCACTTATGCTACCAAACACTGCTTTTGAGTCACATCGTTGCAAATGTCAAACGATCACAAAATGGCTTGTCTTCACTATCAGGAAAGTTATGCAATAAGCTAGGCCTATAGCCTTAACTCAAAACATTTGTTATTCCATTCCGATCTGTAGAAATCACATGCAGTCATGCCTAAATTCTTCTTAGGCTACTGCACATTAATTATAGGCTAATATATTATGATATTCAGTATACATTATTGAATGCTTAGCTGGAATGATGTTTTTCCCTATCATCCTATTGTTAAAGCAGGCATACCTGCGGGCATGTATCGGGCTACAGGTTTTCTACAGGAATGGCATGTTTTAACGGGCACTGCACTAGTTGTATAAACTTGCGATGTGTGCCAATCGAGTTGTTGGCGAAAACTTTAGCGTCAGCAAAACAGCTGTGCACCGATGCGTGTATTCAGTTTTATTCTACGGAAACAAGCAAGAGAACACACCAAGTTGCCTAATGTTATAGGAAAGCGCCAGAGATTGCTGAGATTCTCTGAAGGTTACGTCACACGATGCGAATAAACCGTTTCCATCAACTTTATTCGCATTATACCTTATGCGCATCGAGAGTTAATCCACCCCCCTCTAGCGAATCAAATATAGATGCGCATTAGGATTTTTGATGCGCATTTCACGTGTTTCCAACCGGGATCTCTTATTCGAATAGATTAAATGCGCATTAGGAAGTTGGATGGAAACACGCTAATAGTTGTCTAAGCCTCTATAGCGTAGCCTGTTAAAAACGTCGCAGAAGCCTACCCAAGGCTACAGATTCATTCTGAACAGTTATTTCTCTACTGGCTCAATTATCACACCACTGTTTTGATTTGCGTAGTTGCGTTAACCCAACACTGACAATAATGTAGACAGCAAATTTCGATTTCGATTTTCGTTACCACTGTGTAGTCAAGCCTTAAGACATACCCAAGTAGCCTAAATCGAGGTAATGTTTAATTATGCATGATTTATTTTGTTATTGAATTCGTAGGCTGGGATTACTCTCAGCAAGTCTCCTGCTTTTTCAGAAGGGGGGCGGCAGGCAGAGCGATGTACAGTGGCAGAGCGATGCACAGTGGCTGAAAGTGGTACTAAAGCTTCATGCAGCTTCACGGCCTCGTAATGCGCGAATGAAGTGGTCATTTGAAAGCGATGCCCACTGTAGGTGTCCCGATTGGAGTGCGCTTCTCTGTTTACTTTTCGGCGCAGTACTACTAACCAGAGCAAGTAAAATTCTGCCGCTGCTTAAAAACTAGTCCCTCAAAATGTAATGCGATCATTTAAAATGCAAGGATAGAATAATGTTAGAAATAAAACTATCAACACAGACATTTACATCGATAATCTGGCGTTATAATTTATTTGCCTCGGGTGTACTGTGGAGTGGGTAAGACTGTTTTTAGTGGCAGGCTAACACATACGGATGACTTGCGCTAGCCTAGCACCTGCGAACTCTGCGAACTAGAAGGACTGGATGAAATATGTTTAAAACGGTCTCCACTGATAAATATCACACTTGCTAACTTGGAAATGAAGGTCCTATGTCCAAAATCCTGAACCACACCTTTAAATTCCTTTGTATGGTCTTCACAACTGACCATTTATTCTACCTCAGCTTGCTATGCATTGTCATTATTGAAGTTGAGTATGTTTGTGTGTAGGGTTTGTAGGTTTTTTAAGATTTCTTTCACTTAGTCCCCACAACTAATGCTTTATCCTTTCTTAACTTGCTTCTAATTATCATATTGAAGTCAGGTTTGTGTGTAGGGCCTTCATGGTTTCTTGCACCCGGTGCCTATAACTCATGTTAAATAAAATAATGAAAGATGGCAATTTAAGTGCAAGGTGAAAGTGTTTAGAAGGTTGTTATGACTGACGGTCTATTTATAAGGTACACGTTAACACTTTGTGCCCATGTCTTTCTCTTCTTGTCAAGGGTGAGGCTGCCACTTGCAGCTTGGAAAATGTGCCTTCTACCAGTGACCTCCCAACATCTGCCACTCAGGTAACATAATCAGTCTTTGCCTGTTGTGGAAATAGTATTGTGAAGCAGAATTTGACGGTCATTAGGTAGGCTAGGGCCACAGTAATAGCGCTGGTGCTTACACCTCATGTGAAACTAGTTTGTCCAGCTATCGTTCTGCTCACTGTAACATAACTCCTGGAGCTGTATGTAAACTATTGCTAACTAGCTAGTTAGCCACTAATTTGAATTACATGCAACTTTTACTGCATCATACTAGGAGAGAGAAAATGCCAGGCAGAAAGTAACCATTCTTGTCATCTCATAAGAGAGGCTGCTTGTATGTCTGTTAGCACTACTTTGCTAGCCTAAGTAACATTAGCAATGGGTACAGTTTATAGCATACATGCACTGTTTTAAAAAAAGATACAAATCTAAGTGCAAGGTGAAGGTGTTTAGAAGGTTGTTATGACTGACGGTCTATTCATAGGGTACATGTTAACACTTTGTGCACATGTATTTCTCTTCTTATCAAGGGTGAGGATGCCACTTGCAGCCTGGAAAATGTGCCTTCTAGCAGTGACCTCCCAACATGTGCCACTCAGGTAACATAATCATGATGTGTCTGTTAGCACTACGTAGCCAGCCTAAGTAACGTAACCTTTGGGTACAGTTTATAGCATACAATTTCTTCCCCTTTGTCTTACAATATATGTAGTCTTTGCTTTCACTTGATTCCAACAACTGATATATCCTATTGAAGCTGAGAGTAGGCCAGGGCTTTTTGAATTCTATCAATTGGTCCCCACAACTGATGTTTTATCCTACCTCACTTTGATTTTAACTGTTTTATTGAAGTGAAGTGTGTGTAGGACCGCTTGAGATGCCTTTAGTTGGTCCCCACAACTTTGTGTGTGTAGGACTTTTTCAATTGGTCCCCACAACTCATGTTTTATCCTACCTCACTTTGATTTTAACTGTTTTATTGAAGTGAAGTGTGTGTAGGACCGCTTGAGATGCCTTTAGTTGGTCCCCACAACTTTGTGTGTGTAGGACTTTTTCAATTGGTCCCCACAACTCATGTTTTATCCTACCTGAATTTGATTCTATCTGTTTTATTGAAGTGAAGTGTGTGTAGGACCGCTTGAGATGCCTTTAGTTGGCTAAGATATGCCTGCTTGACAACGGGAGACATGGAACTAACGACTGGCCTTTGGCCATAGCAACCATCCATTTAGAACTAGTAACGGCAGTTTGTGCTTTGTGGCGGAAAGAAGTAGTTCTACAAACCATAGTTTTAGAGATTAAAACTTTTCCATTATAACAGTAAATGAACACAATGCAAGTGGCAACAGTGGAATAAGCAGGATAATGGACTTCGCCCTTTTTGACGCTTCGCGTCGGGCTGTTTATCATCTAGAATGTGTATTAACTTTGTATAGTTAAACAGCATGTCGTCCATTATCCCTTACATATACAACCCAGGGTTCCCGCGGATCCTTAAAAAGTCTTAAAAAGTCTTAAATACAACTTTCGGTTTTTAAGGCCTAAAAAAGTCTTAAATTGTCTGGGATGTCTTGAATTTTCGAAAGGGAGGTATTAAATTTACGTATGGGAGTGAAATAGAGCGAGTGAAATGTCTCCATCAGGTTTCGTGTATTTAAAAGGCAATTGTATAAGTGACTATGAGGCTACGGGAGGAAGTGTAGGGGTTGCAGAGTGAAGATGTTTTTCACGGGTGTGGTTAAAGGTTTGCAAACGGTATTAATGCAGTAGGCTATGAACAAATATGCCTGACGTTTTCGTGCAGAGGCCTGAGGGATACGCAGGTAGCCTACATGAGCAGGAGAAAGAGTTGGTAAGCCAGTTAGCGATAGGTTGGCCATACGTTCGTATTTAGGCTGGACATATGGATTTTAAAAGCCCTGTCTGGCATCCGGCGCAGCCTCAAACCGGACGCTCATTTGTCCTCCTTTTTGGAGTTGCGCTGGGCATCTAGAATCTTTGCTCGGACGCAGCAACGTTTCACAAACAATGGACGCGAAGACTGCTGGTCAAATTATGCGCAGTGCTTCTGTCACTCGTCTGATAATTTGCTGCGCAATTTATGAAGGAACCACGGACTGACATAAAAAGAAGACAAACGTTTTCGCAGACCATTAACAATTAATCTAGCGATTATTTTTTTCGATGCATCGATTAATCTAACGATTCATTTTTTCAGTCTGATTCGATTATCGATTATCTCCCCATTAATTCATTATAATAGCAACTTATACATGTTTATTTACATATCTGAATGAAAAAACATGAATTTTTTAACATTGCAATATTTGTTTATTGCTCTTAAGATTCCAAAATAAGACTACGCCTATAAAAGTGCAAAGTAATGCATTCTTAGTCAGAGGTAGCATTAAATAAAGTTCAGTAGTGTATGTCTAATTGAGTGCCTGTCATTTGAAGACGTTTGTGTGGGAATCCTTGCAATTAACATTAACACAGTTAAAAGGCTGCTGATGTGTGGATGCAATTCATAACGTAGTCAGTTCAAATAACGGTTTGTAGGACCTACTTCTCCTTTGGACAAGCACTTTTGAGTCTTGGAAAACACTTTTCCTTTTACATCGGGATTTTGCAAACATTCCGAGTCAATAAAATGAGCCCTGCATGAGTAACGAATACAAGCAGCTGCAAGTAAGCATGCTAAACTTGACATCCAAACAGTATTCTAACGTTAGCTTTGAGATACTGCTTGATTGCATACTGTAACTTAACTTAGTTTAGTCTCCTCAATGTACTATGTTGTGATAAGACCTTAGCAGAGTTTAGAGTTTACTTTAACTTTTAATGCAGTAGTTTTGAACAAATTTGCGCAGCATGGTCACGATGCTAAGCGGATTTATTGGCAATTTAGCCCACTGTTCTGTGCAGTGCTTCTATGTGGCAACAACAATCCTTCAACAATCGTGAATATTTTGTTAAATGGTCATGCAGAGGAGCAGCGGGCTCATTACGAGAGAGAGCGGGCGGGGCGAGGAAAGGCTGTGTGAGTAAAAAGTGCAGCTCAATGAAATGAACTTATCTAATCTTTAAAATAGTAGGCCTACAACATAGAACAATGTGTTCTATCAATGTGTGGTGGCCGGTTTTGATTTTGTGGTGCCCAGCCACAGATTAGTCAACGTATGGAAAACACTGAAGATGTAAAATTAAAAATATTTAGCAGCACACGTTATGCTTGACGAATCGACACTCATATTTTGCGTCAACATATTTTTTGCGTCGATGTCATCGATTACGTCGACGCGTTGCCCTATCCTTCTATGATCGCATCAAAATCGCTATTTTTAATACGCTAAGAAGGCTTGACACAACATGAAACCTTGTTTGAAGTATCACCAGGGTCTCTACACGTGAACTAGAGCAAACTTGATTGTTTGTGTACAAAGAGTTTAATGAAAAGAAAGCTCGCTGCCATTTTGCCAAAACCTCTACTTCAAACATCATCGGAAGTAATGTGACCCTACCATGCTTAGAGAACCTTTAATATGACTTTTTGGAATCAAGTTTTGTTTATCTCTCTCTTTCTCTCTCTCTCTCGACAGCTCACTTTGTTCCAAAGAGGAAATGGGAAACGAAGGAAGTGGAAGCAATAGAAAAGCACTTGAGTGTTTTTCTTAAATCTTTACGTGTCCCAGGGAAACTAGACTGTGTTAGATGCTTAGAAGCAGAGCCCACAGCTTTAAAAAACAGAAACTGGCAGGCTATCAAATTTTTTGTGTAGAAACGAATTGTTTCCCTCAAAAGAAAACTGTAATTCCTGAATTACCTGTAATTAGTAATTAACCCTTCACCATACCTAGAGATTGGCATGGTTTTATTTCAGTTAGCCTATTAGCTGGTTTAATTTGCATTGAGCTCAATGAGCATCAAACCAGCTAACAGGCTAACTGAATAACACCATGCCAATCTCTAGATATGGTGAAGGGTATGTGATGTGGGGCTATTTTAACTCCAAAGGCCAAGGGGACTTTATCAGGATGCATAGTATCCCGGATCCATGAAATACAGTGCCTAGAAAAAGTATTCAGCCCCATGCTTAAGTTGACTAAAAAGAGGAATAAAAAAAGCATCTTTTAGAAATGGATCTTAATGCCTTAATTACAAAAATGAGGTAAAATCCAACCTTTAAGGACACCAATTTTCTTTGTAAATGAATAATGTATCGTAAATAAATAAATGTTCTTCATTAAAATACAGGGTGCATAAGTATTCATACCCTTAAACCTATATTGAATTCCCATAGAGGCAGGCAGATTTTTATTTTTAAAGGCGTTATTTAATGGATCGATCCAGGATACTATGCATCCTGATAAAGTTCCCTTGGCCTATGGATTTAAAATAGTCCCACATCACATACCCTTCACCATACCTAGAGATTGGCATGGTGTGTTTCAGTTAGCCTATTAGCTGGTTTGATGCTCAAATCAAACCAGCTAATAGGCTAACTAAAATACACATCATGCCAATCTCTAGATATGGTGAACGGTAATAATAAATAATACTGTTTAGGGTATGAAGTATAGTAAATCTTAATGAATAACACATACAAGAAGTATGAAGCACATGTGGCCACACAAGAATGATGATGGTGGAGGTCTGCAATGGGTGTCTATGATCTGTCTACTTCTCACCTCTCTTACAGTAGGAGGTAAGTTGAGGCTTGTCACACATATATGTATATGGTGCATATATTTATATATGGAAAGAGATAAATACCTGTGTGTGTGTGTGTTTTTGTATCGTCAAGTGGGAACTCCATCCTGAACTATTTGTATCATCGTAGGGATGAAATCCAGGTCTCTCATGTTTTCAATGGATACAGGCCCCAGTTCACATTTGCTTAGCATTTGATTCAAAGTTTTAGTTTGTCCCAAGTCATGACATTTTGTGTGTTTGCCAGGATTGCAATGAGGAGAACAACTAGTGGATTTACGTCCACTCTCCCTCCCCCACAACCATGCACATAAATGCACTACACACCTACACAACTTTTGAAATCGGATGATAATGAGGATCATTACGCTGCATTCTCAAGTTCGTAGTAAATGAAAGGCAGAAGTAAAAGTTAACTTGTGAAAATGTGTGCCCATGTTATGTATTTTGTGTAGAACTATGCAAGATTTTCACCTTAATATAAAATTTATGAAGTCAATTTGATGGAAAATGAACTTGTAATAGGGGAATCGTTCACCTAGCATAGCCATAGAGCACAGCCATAGCGAGTTGCTAATGAGAGAAACAGCCATGCAACAGCGCCCCGAAGACACAGCATTTTTATTGTGTACAGGGGGAACATGCCACGAAAAGTAGGCTATTTACAATGGCAGAGTAAAATATAAATATCGCCACTTTAGGGGCAGCTCTAGAGTTGGCAAACACATCTGAACCTGCATACGATGAGAATGAGAAAAAAAACACAAAAGGAATATTTCAAGCACATTATTGTACGTGTGGCTGCACAAGCACAGTGATCGTGAGGGTCTGCAGTGGGTGTCCATGATCTGTCCTATTTTTCTAGGCTTTCTAGGCTTTGGGGCAGCCGTGGCCCACTGGTTAGCACTCTGGACTTGTAACCGGAGGGTTGCCGGTTCGAGCCCCGACCAGTGGGCCGCGGCTGAAGTGCCCTTGAGCAAGGCACCTAACCCCTCACTGCTCCCCGAGCGCCGCCATTGTAGCAGGCAGCTCACTGCGCCAGGATTAGTGTGTGCTTCACCTCACTGTGTGTTCACTGTGTGCTGTTTGTGTTTCACTAATTCACTGATTGGGTTAAATGCAGAGACCAAATTTCCCTCACGGGATCAAAAAAGTATATATACTTATCAATAGATTTGCTTCAAATTTCAGATTTGTCCCCACCTCTCCCAAAATCTTGACTGTGTGTGTGTGTGTATCCTTATGCTAATGAGATTGGTCCCCATCATGTATGAGGTCCCCGTGTGTGTTGTTTTTTATCATAGTAGGCGTGTTTATGTAAATGAGGTCCCCACTCATCACAATATCTTGGCTTATTTTGCTGGTCCCCAAATGTGGCTGTAAATTCAGGTCAGGAAACTTTTTGCGAGTGTATCACTAATTTGAGGTGACCAGTCAGTTTGATAATTTTAAACAAACAAGCCTGATTTTTTTCAGACCTGTAGCACCTCTGGAAACAGTGGTTCCCATATAGCACCTTTTTTGACAGGTGGCCCCACTAAGTAATAAATACCAGTATGTGTGTGTGTGTGTGTGTGTGTGTGTGTGTGTGGATAAGGACACACCCACACAAACACACACACACACACACACACACACACACACACACACACACACGCACATGCAAAAACAGTATCCATCACGTATGTATATGCTAACCAGGCCAATACACAGAGCAAATGCAATCAAACCTTGTCACTCCCTTAGGAAATTATTCCATACACACACACACACACACACACACATACACACACACACACACACACACACACACACACACACCACCATGCTATGGTTCTGTATGCAAAATAACTACATCCTCACACAATGAACTCCCCGTCCTCTCTATCTCAGCCCTCCATTCCAGTATAATCCACAGGAGGCTGCTGCCAGCCTGGTGCTGCCCAGGGAGGAGGCCCATCAGCCCGGATACACTGGCCACATTTCTCCCACTACTCCCTCCAGCCCTGCACAGCCTGCTGCAGGGAAATATGCTTTTCTTTCTATTTCTCTCTATCTCTCTCTCTCTCTCTCTCTCTCTCTCTCTCTCTGTGTGCGTGTGTGTGTGTGTGTGTGTGTGTGTGTGTGTGTGCATATTTGTCTGTGTATATACAAGAAAGAGACACATAGTAACAAGCTTTCCTTGAAGTGTGTGTTTGTCCTTGAAGTGTGTGTTTGTTTGTGCATGTGTGAGTGTGTGTGTGTGTGTTTGTGTGTGTAATCCCTCATGTGACCTTCCTCATTTCTACAGCACTACGGCAGATTGCCATGAGAAATTAAATGGAGATTTGAGTCATAGAACAGGCTCCTAGACCAATTCAAAAACTGGTTCCTCGACAGATCCACACCTCTTGGGTTCCATGCTCCAGCACCCTGTTCCACTCCACAGTATTTCCTCAGAGATGATAAGTCTGGCCAGGATCTGCTGTTCTGTATTACCTGAAACACAAGCAATTGATTTTATTAAAGCTTTTTCTACAGCTCTTCAGAATGCTGCAGAAAGTTCCATGAACATGAACGGGCCTTTCCAACGTTCGAAGGTTCAATAAATATGTGTTTTGTGATTCTGATTCATGTCTTTCATATCATTCCGCTAGTAGTCTGCTCACTTATTAAGTATTCTGACACAGAATTAAACAATATAGTTTGTTAAGAATTTAACTGAACAGGGACAGGTTTTGGTAGGCCTACAGCCTTGGCGCTGTAGATTTTTAGCCAGCATCAATTAGCACAATGTAATAGCGTTAAAATCATGAACCCTGTAACATATTATAACACAAAACACTGCTGGCACAATCGAAAACGATCTGCATGGATATATAGTCAACTAGAAAAAGTCAGAATGTGAGATTGTTAAAGCTCATTTGAAGAGTTTGGTTCCAAAATGCTTTAAATCCATTTTTGAAAACATTAATAAGTCATGTTATTTGATTCCGTATTTCAGGTAATATCAATACAATTCCAGTTCTGTTGTTTTGATTGAATAAAGATAAATTAATTAACACTACCCAATTACATTTCCACTGAAATGACTTGGAAAACAAAATTTTAAATATGATTTATGGAAATTCATTAAAATGGAGGATATAACGTTTTGGAACCGAAGTCTTCATTTATTGTGTTAGCCTACACCATACTGTAGTCTCTCTTGAGAATAACACACTTCACAGCTGCTAACCACCACCATCCTCCACAACCATGAGGATCTAATGGAAACGATCTTTGTCAACTTTTTGCTTCCTAAGTGGCCGGCATCTCTCGGTCAATATTTGATATTAAATTCTGAAGCTATTTGTGACTATTGTAACTATGTGTAGCCTATGCAACCCGACTGTTGTAGGCTAGCCTACTACTCTGCCTTGCCTAGCACTCTGCCTACCACTCCAGTTGTAAACAAACGATGACGTGACATTAGGTGTCGAAGGTGCAAAACCTTAATAACAGTGGAACTTCATTGAAAGTGAAAGTCATGTAACATGTTGCTATGCAACATCTGACACATTCAAATTCTATTTGTGTGGCAAAATACTTGTTTCTCAGCAGAAGCCACAAAACGGTAACACAATTATTTTAAAAGACACATTATGTGAAGTTTTATTTCATTATCGAAAAAAAAATAAGTCCCTTCTGACAAAGCAGGACCCCTGTATGCCCTGTCGGGACTTATTTTCCGGTAATGACCCCTTACATGGAACATTTATGGGAACAAAACCAGCCTAGATTCCCATAAACCGAGTGGCTCTGTGAAAGACTGCTATTGAGTCTGTCTTCACAGGTGCAGTGCTTTGAGTACACAGAAACAGGAAACAGTCCTGCCCTTATAATCTCAACACAAAGCTCCTCTAATATCGACATGAGCGCTACATGCATTCATTAATTCAGTAGGGGTACTTTTTTACAATAACTATCCTCATAGTAATATGTAGTACTGTATGTAATACCGCACATATGTATGTAAAAATAATGTATGTAAAATGACTATCATGAATTCTTTAGACATTGCTGCATACTGTATGTTTATGACGTTGTTATATCAGTCTTGCATAGACGTCCCATTTAAATGACTAGTAAAATGAGGGGTCTAATTGAAGGAACATTAGCAGTGTCTGATTTGTCCAATCCCAGCTTGACTGGTTTTAATGAGACAAGGGAAGAGCCCCAGTGGCGAGCACTAACACCGTAAAACAGGACTAAAACACAGGAGGGTGTCTGTTATTACCAATCAGCGCTAATGCATTTAAATGTCCTGATAGGGAGGTTAATTGGGGTTGGTGTGAGAGTAAATGTACTAGTAATTACAACCTGTGATATTGTGTTTACATCTTAATTAAGACAGAAAGTGAAGTACTGTATTTGAGTGTGTGTGTGTGTGTGTGTGTGTGTGTGTGTGTGTGTGTGTGTGTGTGTGTGTGTGTGTGTGTGTGCGCATGTGTGTGTGTGTTTTGTGTTAGTATTTATGTGTTAGCTGCAGAGAATGCTTTTGTCAGTTTATAAGTGTGTGAGAGAGCATGGACTAAATTGGCAGAACACTATTCAACAAGATAACTACCGTAGTCTGAAGAATGAGGATAACTGATGCTATCAGTTGGGATATCTCCTAGGATTCTGCTAGGGAAGATGTGCTCTGTTCAAACTCAAAAACATAGTTTACCTCCCAAAATCACTCCACAATGCATGGAGGTTAAACGAAAGTAAAGAAAGTTCAGAAAAAAAGTTATGATTCTTTTTTCATCCTGAACATGCCCTTTCCAAGTACAGAAAGGTCAAACTGTGAGAGAGAGAGAGAGAGAGAGAGAGGAGAGAGAGAGAGAGAAGAGGGGGAGTAATATATAAATTAGGCAGTGGAGGAGAGCACATACTATTCTTCTTCTGCTGCTCCTCTTTATCTGACCAGCGCCCCCCATTTCCTCTAGACCGGGGAGTTCAGTGGACAGGGGGCGGAGGGGATGGAGAGAGAGAGAGAATGAGACAATTGAAGAGAGATAAAGAGAGAGAGAGGGTATGAGGGAGAGAGAGAGTGTGAGAGTAAGAGAAGAGCTCCACAGAGAGTTTGTACCAAAACATATGAAAAGAGAGCTGATAAGCATGCAACGGGTAGAGGGAGGAGGAGAGACAGGTAGAGAGAGAGAGAGAGAATGGAGAGAGGTAGAGAGACAAAAAGAGAGAGAGAGAGATAATGAATGGAGAAGACATGTATGAAAAGAAGAGATGGAGAGAAAGATTAAGAGAGAGAGTCGGACATCTTACCACAATGCCCGACCTAATGTCTGTACTTAATCTTTAAACACTGTTTGTTGCTACCCCCCTTAATTTATTGTTCACGGTCAAATTTGACCGTACAGTTTTAATTGCTCTTATTTTAACATAAATTAAAAATGTACACCATAACAATAGTAATAATAAAAAAATGTATGTATATATTTTTAAGATTTGTTGCCTCAATGGACGTTGGTATGGTAGTCAGGGCACATACTCAACCATAGCGCTGGCATTTTGTAAATCGTCATAAAGCACACATGCACTTCACACAAACAGGTGCCCCTCTTCCATCCTTCCATCCACTGTTCATCACAGACACAGGGTGCCTCACTAATGCATCGCCTTTCCATGGGGGCCCTCATACAGGGGTCAACCTGACTAAAGGGTCCCTCATACAGCTCTTGCTTTGAGCACACTTCCGTTAGCATCACAGCAAGCCCTTTCACCTCTGACATTATGTAGCAAAAGGAGAAAGCAGGCACCCCACCTGGCCTCAAACCCCAGTACAAAACCTGCACTCGGATTGCATTTTATTTGTAGAGCGCTTTATCATGTACTCAAAGCACTGTGACTGAACATTGTAGGGTAAAGAAGGGAGGCAGGCAGGATTAAAAGTAAAAAGAAAGTAAAATGAAATAATAAATTAGGAGGCACACATAAAGTGTACAAGCAGTTGCAAGTGTGGAAAGAAACAGACATATGCCAGCATAATTAAAAAGTAAAGTATTACATATATAACTCTGTTTCTAACAAATGCAGACAATACATTTGCCAGTTTACTTACAAGTATAGGCAATATATTTGCTCACATGGTTCCTATAATTTACACAAGATTGATTTGTTTGGCAGGTGTGGTTCACATTGGGGGAGAAGTATTAGTTCAAGAAAACACTGGGCTCCCATAATTTACTCTAAGCTTTCTTGTGGAAAGTATGATTCATGTGTAGAATGGGCACACAAGCACAGGAAAGTTGTAGGAGTGCGTGTATGGAGATGTCTTTCATTTACTTGATGAAAATGATACTCTTTCGCATTCATTTCCTATGGCGGTCATTTTTTACCGTAAACAAAAAAAGTGTGACCAAGTTAGATAAATCACTCAAAATTCAAAGAAATTAGTCACAATGAATTTCATGTGTTCAAATGCCTTTTGTGAAGGATATCATAGGGTCTTGAGGCAATCTGATGAAAAATGCCACATTTATGGTACAGGAAATGTGTAAATCATTTTTGACCAGAACATATACACACACATATATATATATATATATATATATATATATATATATATATTATATGTGTATGTATTTGTGTGTGCACCTGCATACATGTGTCTGTGTGCGAAAGAGAGAGAGGAAGTGGGTGTGTACACAATTTTTCATGTTACATGCTACTGTTTCTCTAAATGTTGTCAATGTTCTAATTGTTACTGTAAAATGTGTTATGCTTTTTTGCTTGTGCTTTGGCAACACTGTACCTACAGTCATGCTAATAAAGCAACCTTGAATTAAAATTGAACTGAGAGAGAGAGGAGAGAAGGTGAATCTAATAGTGTTAGCTGAGCAGCAACTATGCTATAGAGATACAAAGGAAGTCCCTCTCTTTGCTATGGCAATGCCCAATCACGCACTGTAAAAAGTTTAACGTAAAATTTACAGCAACTTGCTGGCAGCAAATAACCAGCAAGTTGCTGTATTTCACTCTACAGTACACCTACTGTATATGAAATCACAGTACCTACACCTGATACTGTAAATGCAAACTACAGTAGTACTACCAGTGCTGTAATGTATACAGCATTGAATTGTCTACCGTATTTTTAATCACAGTACTTATGGATCATACTGTAACTAAGTACAGTAGTAATACCAGTGCTGTAATATTATATACAGTAATTTTGGGAAATTCATATCCTGCTTTATCTACAGCCAGGATAAATTTGGTTAGGCCTAGGTATGGTTTAGGCTACACAAACTTGCATAAATAACCATTGACAACTTATCAGTTATCAGTTATCAGTTTGAAAAGCAAGTACATTTATTCACTTTTTTCCGTTTAGAAATTCTCCTGTGCTGCATCCTAACGTTAGACCAACGGTTGCAGTCAGCCTGATCCACCACCAGTAGCAGAGTGAAGCAGCACCTAGCAGAAATAGAAGAAGAAAAGATAAACAGTGTTAGATAACAGTTTTCAACTGAAACTGAAGGCTACTTACAAGTGAAACTTTAGAATAATCATTTATATATATATACTGTATGTTTTTTGAGTTTACTATCAAAATGCCAGGCTGAAGATGGTGTTGGCATAGCACTAACTCAGTTTCGCAAGGTATATTTAACGTTAGCCAGCTGGGTGAGCTCATTGATGATCTGTTTGCTTGCAGCAACAGCCATTCGCGCTGTTCGTCGAACAACGGTTAATGATAGTCAGATGTGACTTAAAGTTAACTTAATCAATATTGCTAAAGTTCGCCTATTAAACTCACAAAACCGTACATGATTACGAGGAGTTAACGTTACATAAGTCAGCTAAACCTCCACGTTAACGTTAACCAGCAACACATCATCTTCAGCCTAACATTGTGACAGTAACATACTAGGCCTAGCACTACTAGTGAATGTTTTATATAAATTATATGAATATAATAAACTGTAACTTACTGAGAACTAAGGTAGGCCTAATATAAATGAAACTGCCATAACGTTAACGTAACATAAAACATTAACGTTAATGCCACCGTCACAGCAACAGCAACTAAGTTATGATAGCTAGCCTAACGTTAGCTGCTACTTAGCCTACTTAGTTGATCCAACAAGCATGGATGAGTTGTAAGTTAGACAGTACAACGTACATAGACTGTACACATGCCCGAATTTAATGTAGTACAATTTCACAATGAAACATTAACGTTACATAAATAAATGCTTGCTTAGGTGGAGCTGCGAACTTGTCAGAGTGATGAACACTGTTGGTCTGACTGACTGAACTGTTACTGTCAAAATTTCCCAGTAAACCATAAATCCATGACTTTTCAATATCTTTTCAAAATGATGATTTGGATGGAAAATCAACATAATATCAATGTCACCTTGCTATCTGGGAGCTTAACTTTGTATTTATGTGCAAAAAGAAAACAGAAAACCCCAACTGATTTTCCGCCATGTTTTTTAAAAATTTTCAAAAAGCTGACAAGTGAGGGAGGAGTCAGATTTATTACTGTTTTATGATTCGCAGCAAATTTTTATTACTGTAGTTTGACCATTTTTGACCATAATTCATAGCGAAACCACAGCAACATACTGTATTCACAAATACAGTACACATTTTCCCCAAAAACAGCAGTGATGCTGTGAAAATCACAGAATCTTGTTACAGAGCGACACAGCACTTACTCTGCAGCACCTAACTACAGAGCGAGGGGAGGAGAAAGATGTCTGAAAAGGAGGAAGAGGATGTCTAAAAATGGGGAAGGATATGTCCAAAACGGAGTGAAGTGTGTGTGAGGGAGATGGAGTGTGTGTGAGAGAGATAGAGTGGACCTAAACTAAAGATTAGGACTTCATTTGAAGCTTCAGTCATACGAATGACAATCGTGTCATGCATAATATGACAGATCCTGTAAAGCGCCATAAGTTAATATGATTTACTGTGACAGTCACTGCCATAGCACAGTGTTCAGGGCTGTTATGATGACAGTGTTATGGTGTCATTATCGGTGACTGTTATGACACCTACCAGTCTCTCATGTGCCCAGACAACTTAGGCTAATAGGCCAATTTATCATCAAACACTTGGAGAGCTGTCAGAACAGAACGAGTGTGTGTGTGTGTGTGTGTGTGTGAGAGAGAGAGAGAGAGAGAGAGAGAGAGAAAGAGAGAGAGACGGGGGTTGACATTCACTGATAATCACATTGCATTAATTTGAGTTATCATTGTTACACAGTGACCGCCATCATGCCATACTTTACCAACACTGTGAGTGAACAGTTCTGCCAGTATTACTTCCTCACTTTGACATGAACTGATATGACTTGAGAGAGGGAAGAGGGAGAGGATGAGAGAGAGAGAGAGTTAGAGATGTTTGTAATGTTTGTTTGTTTATTTTTTTATTATTATTATCCCTGTGAACATTTTGGCAATGCATCATATGATTTGTCATGCCAATAAAGCATATTTGAATTGAATTGATAGAGGGAGAGAGAAAGAGAGAGAGAGAGAGATGATGGTACTGTAGAAGGAGAGGTAAAGATAAAGCTGAAACTGAATGTGAGAAGAGAGAGTGGGAATGAGAGAGGGTGAGTGGGAATGAGAGTGAGAGAGTGGGAATGAGAGAGGGTGAGTGGGAATGAGAGAGGGTGAGTGGGAATGAGAGAGGGTGAGTGGGAATGAGAGTGAGAGAGTGAGACTTAAAGAGGGCGAGAGAGAATGAGAGAGCGTCAGTAAAAGTCACTGAATCACGTTTGGATTTGGAATTCAGTGATGTTGGATAGAACATTCAGCGAGCCGAAGATAGAGGAGGAGAAAAGACAGACAGAGAGAGAGAGTAAGAGAGAGTGAGAAAGAGAGAGACACACACAAACACACACCCCCTTATTACTCTGAGATCTGATTATTATTACCCTGTGTCTGGTGCCTGTGTGTGTGTGTGTGTGTGTGTTTACATATGACCCTGTGTCTGGTGCCTGTGTGTGTGTGTTTACATATTACCCTGTGTCTGGTGCCTGTGTGTGTGTGTGTGTGTGTTTACATATTACCCTGTGTCTGATGCCTGTGTGTGTGTGTGTGTGTGTGTGTGTGTGTGTGTTTACAAATGACCCTGGGGGTATTCCATCAACCTCGCTAAAGGCCAAACCTGGCTTATTTCGATAAGTGTTGCTAATTTTAGTGAGAATTCCGTTCCATTAATGATGTTAACGTGAATCCCAGCTTGGTAACCATGGGAATTTATGCCACAGAACCGTAGCAGGTTAACTTTCAAGCTAAATTAAGCTGTGTTGCAAAAAAAAACAATCAGTCGGAAAACGAGTCCAAAAAGATGGTTCCGTCAACCTGTGCTCTCGTCACCTGTAGCCTACAACTTCAAAAATAGAAGTAGGCCTATAGAAATGTTTTTTTCCGACAGTGCACCAAGCATGGATTTACACATTCACTACCTCCAAAGAATGTATGAAGATTATACGATTAAACATGTTTTAAGTTCACATGCGTGTGGTTCTAGGAATCGTGCTACTCTGCGTCACTTACGTTCGGTGGTGGTGTAACGTGCAGCGAGACGGTATAGGAAAGGAATTACATTCTTGCGTGTTCGCAGGTTCGCTTCCCATACGAAGTATTAAAGCTACATTGTTTATCACCTTGATAATGGCATTTTTAGTTATAGCCTAGTTATAGCCTACCTAGTTTAGGTAGGCTGTTCAGTGACAAATTGCCAGTGGGCTATATTATATCTGATGCAAGCCAAAGGATAATTATTCTGTAGCCTAGGCAGCTAATAATTAAAACTGCTTCATGTGTCGACGATTGTTCATGAATGTCAAATCAACTGTCAGATCAAAAACTAGGCATAAATTGAATTGAAAGCCACTTTGGGACTTATGGGAGACAATAGGCTATTATGTTGATACTAATTTATTTTATGACCACCTAGACAATAATTTGGAGTGAACTCTTTTAAAGGGACACCAGGCAACGTTTTCGTGTTAATTACTCATCTTCGTAAGTCGGTATATGGTTAAATGACTCATTACAGGGCAAATGAAGACTCTCTCGCCCGCCCCTACTGCCTGTAGGAAGAATATCCCGCTTGCAAGTTCAGTGTATCGTACCCGGCGTATAATGGCAGAGCCGGCGAAGAAGCAGCGAAAACCCTTGACGGAAGATGCAAAGAAAAGGAAAAGAGCTTCAGACCGAGTGAGGGGGAGTTTCGTAGAGAAAAAGCATCAGGCTTGCCTGGTGTCCCTTTAATATAAGAACGTAGGCTATAGATAGTTTTGAATATATGGCAAAGTTGTTTTTGAGTTTATACTATTTATTCATTCACTCGTTTTGTTCAAGCATAGACTGTAGGCTATAGTCTATGTGTTCAAGAGTGAAGCCAATCAAACTCGCAATTGATTTCAAACCATTATCATTGTTGTTTTAAGTGTATGCTTTCATTATTCTCCAATTTCTGTAGGCAATCTATTTTTTTCTCTCGATGTTAAATTTGATGACTTTCAATGAAAATCCTGTAGATGGCGCTTGCCTATCGAACAGAAATCATCTGGTATTGTCTTAATTTTACGTCATATATCGTCTTTTCGTCAATCTACTGTTTTGGTCTACTTTTCTACCTCGTGCACAAGCAGAGATGAAGCTGTGTCACTCCCCGATGTGAGTCGCTACCGGATGTGAGTCGCGCATGCGTCACTTTGCGACTACCAGTGCTGTTAGCCACAGAATAATGACATTAGCCTAACACAGCATTAATGTATTATTTAGCGTAAGGCATCACATTTTCACGGCATGATCTCTAATGTCAGTTCTAGATTAGAGGCTGAAGTAGCCTGCTAGCGAGAGACTTCTGTAATATCAATAAAAATTGACCTACATAATGAAGTTTGTTCACTGCTGGCAAGTAAGCAAGTAGCTGCTAGGCTAAGTAAGCAACCAAACAATCTTAGATAGCTAAAACGTTTTTTAAACAGAAAAGTGAATTATTTTATAGATTTCAGTCGGATCCCTTGGCGTTATGCCGTAAAACCTATCAATCTGAGCATGCGTGACTCACATCGGGTAGCGACTCTCATCGGGGAGGGGCAGCTGAACTAAACCTCGCTTGAAGATGCCGCTAACTTGAGTTAATGGAACGGCTTCAGCCCCAAGTGAAAGTCTACGCTAGTTCAAGCCAGGCTATTTCTGTTAAGCGCCGCCTTCATTAGCGAGGTTGATGTGTTGTATAAAATTATCCTATGGGTTGTAGACATCATTGAGAGAGAGTTTGAAACTGTAAAGCATGTATTCATATAACCTTAATCATAATCAAGTAATACACTCAAGTTATTCCTAACCATAATACTCTTATAACATTTTAAATAACAAGTTTAACTAATACTATTAACATACTGAAGCTATTCTACCAGAATTCCCCCTACGTGCGCTCTGTATCCCTATGTCTCTGTTTGCTGCCCTGTGTCTAGTTTTGTTGCACTGTGTCTCATGCTGCCTTAGCCTAGGCCTTTTGAAGAAACCAAAGTCGGCCTTGAAGCTGCAAGATAACGCGTACACAGGGCGAGCTCTACTCATAACAACCAGTAGGAGAGTGCAGGGGGGCGAACGATATTTAACCCATGCACAATGTATGACCTGTGATCACTCTATACTGTACACCCCTGAACTTTCCATAAACTTAAGGTGAAAAGTTTGTTCGGGGTAGTGTTGTGTCAGCATTTTGGAGGGGTATAAGTAAGAGTTCTACCTTTGTTCGGGAGTGCGATCATGCGATCTACTCAGGCTTTGCGCTATGTAGTCATTAAAGGAATTTTTGCACGGAACTCTGCCGGACTTTTGCGCCTTCTTTTTGGGAGAAGTTTTTGACTTCAGCACTTATAATGGTGTATTTTTGTTACGTTGTGGGCAAGATGCTTGGACTTAATTTCTGGCCCGAGTCTGAATATCTGCCACGACAGATGGAATACCCCCCCTGTGTCTGGAGCCTGTGTGTGTGTGTGTGTGTGTGTGTGTGTCTGTGTGTTTACATATTACCCTGTGTCTGATGCCTGAGTGTGTGTCTGCTTACTTATTACGCTTAGATATGTCGGCGTCTGGCTTTTCTTCCCATGACTCATTATCTCCAGCGACATGTGTCTCTGTGTGTGTGTGTGTGTCTTTACATATAACCCTGTGTCTCAGACATCCCAACCTGCAAAAAGCCATTTCAGGGAGGCCCCCCCCCAAAAAATAAATAAATAAATAAATAAATAAATAAATAAAAATATATATAAATAATAATTGTCTCTACTCAGCACACCAAATTGGAAGGCCTATATAGTTAGAAATTGTGATAATAAAATATGTAGATTTTTGGTAGTTTGGTCTTTATGTAGCCTTGGCAAATAGCCATCTAGTAGGCTAGTCCTGAATAATATGCACATGAAATGACACTTGTTAAAACTCACCTCAACATGTCTTTTGCAATCATTTAACCCGCCATGGGCAATGCTAAAGTCACTGTTACAAACAGTGCAGCATGCAAGACTATCGTTATTTTGAACTCTTATGAGACAAGGGTACACTTTTGTGTAGTCTGATGTGAAATGGGTCTTAGGGTACGTTCAGACTTAGCGTCTTTTTCTGACAAAAGAAGTTATGCAGACTGCTTTTTCAGTTTGAAAAAAAAATCTGCCAGCGTTCTTGTTCCAAAAAGCAGCCGGAAGCGTCTTTTTGCGATAGACAAAATAGACAAATGTCTCGGAAGAGAAAACTCACGTTGGCTATTGCTTTTGGTATGTTATGGTAAAGTTGTGAAGTCATGTCAAACAATTCCCTATGCTCAGACACTAAAACGAGTCTCTCGACCGGTGTTCTGTCACTTTCTCCATTTTTTACTTGGTTGTCATGGGAAACCACAGGTCTCGGTAATCTGCTTGTGATTGGTCATCCGTAAAAAAGACAGCATGACGTATGACGTTTTTCCGCTAGAAGTTGAACATTTCTCAACTTCTGAGCTGCAGAAAAAGATTGAGGTTGCAGTCGCGTTTTAAAAGAAGCCGACTCCTTTTTTGAAAACACAGTCTACTCCATAGGGTTATAATGTAAAACGGACGCCGGCAGCTGAGAAATAGACGCTTAGTCTGAACGTACCCTTAAATGTTCCATTTTGGGGGGCACTCTGCCTCTGCCATGACGCTCTGTTCCTACTGAACTGAACTGAAACAGGCCAATCAGGATGCTCTCTGTCTTGAAGAGAGGCCTGTTCCGCTCCAATTTCGCTCCGATTCCGCTCACACCAAGAGTCTGAGGCATGCCCAAATCCAGTCAGGACTCAGGAGTCATGTTTTCATAATATAACCAAGAAAAGACTGTTACATTTAATAAACCCCCCCCCCACCACCACCACCACCACACACACACACACACACACACAAACCTTGTTATTAAGTTATTAAGTATGGTATAACTCCAGCAGGTGTAAAACGGAGTTAATGATGAGGAAGGGGAGGCGAAGGGGAGGGAGACAGAAATCTTTCTGGTCCTCATCGAGTCATTTTGGGGCTGGTCAGATTCACACACAGGGGGGGAGAGGAATTCTATTAATATCTATTAATTTAGCCTGAGAGCTCTGTGATCTACACACAATGTCTTAATGTTTTAAAAAATCACGGCAATTAAGTCACAGATTTGACTCTATTCGTCATTCATTTTATTCATTATTCATTCAGCTGGTGCAGTTTCATCCCCAGTGTGTGTGTGTGTGTGGAAGAAAAAAATGTCCATTTGCAACAGTATGTGCATTTGTGTGTGTGTGTGTGTGTGTGTGTGTGTGTGTGTGTGTGCTATGATATGTCTCAGAGAGCACTTCTCCACACAAGCGCACAGCACTTATCCCTCTCATCTCTCCCTCTCTCCTCACAGACACCGCTCTGGTGCGGAAAACCTCGGGGGGAGAAAAATAGATCCACACGCCCAGGAAAGCAGAAAAGAGGAGACTTCTTTCTTCTCTGCTGCTTTCTCCTCTCCTCCATCTGCTCTCCTCTCTTCTCTCTCCTCCATCCCTCTCTCCTCCATCCCTCTCTCCTCTGTCTCTCTCTCCTCTCTTCTCCTCCCTCTCTCCTCTCTCCTCTGTCTCTCTCTCCTCTCTTCTCCTCCCTCTCTCCTCTCTCCTCCATCCCTCTCTCCTCTGTCTCTCTCTCCTCTCTTCTCCTCCCTCTCTCCTCTCTCCTCCATCCCTCTCTCCTCTGTCTCTCTCTCCTCTCTTCTCCTCCCTCTCTCCTCTCTCCTCCATCCCTCTCTCCTCTGCCTCTCTCTCCTCTCTTCTCCTCCGTCTCTCTCTCTCCTCCACTGCTCTCTCCTATGTGTGCATGATTGTAAGTGTATGTGTGTGAGAGTGAGAGATGTAGGTGTGTGTGCGTGATTGTAAGTGTATGTGTGTGAGAGTGAGAGATGTAGGTGTGTGTGCATGATTGTAAGTGTATGTGTGTGAGAGTGAGAGATGTAGGTGTGTGTGCGTGATTGTAAGTGTATGTGTGTGAGAGTGAGAGATGTAGGTGTGTGTGCATGATTGTAAGTGTATGTGTGTGAGAGTGAGAGATGTAGGTGTGTGTGCGTGATTGTAAGTGTATGTGTGTGAGAGTGAGAGATGTAGGTGTGTGTGCGTGATTGTAAGTGTATGTGTGTGAGAGTGAGAGATGTAGGTGTGTGTGCGTGATTGTATGTGTGTGAGAGTGAGAGATGTAGGTGTGTGTGCGTGATTGTAAGTGTATGTGTGTGAGAGTGAGAGATGTAGGTGTGTGTGCGTGATTGTAAGTGTATGTGTGTGAGAGTGAGAGATGTAGGTGTGTGTGCGTGATTGTAAGTGTATGTGTGTGAGAGTGAGAGATGTAGGTGTGTGTGCGTGATTGTAAGTGTATGTGTGTGAGAGTGAGAGATGTAGGTGTGTGTGCGTGATTGTAAGTGTATGTGTGTGAGAGTGAGAGATGTAGGTGTGTGTGCGTGATTGTAAGTGTATGTGTGTGAGAGTGAGAGATGTAGGTGTGTGTGCGTGATTGTAAGTGTATGTGTGTGAGAGTGAGAGATGTAGGTGTGTGTGCGTGATTGTAAGTGTATGTGTGTGTGAGAGAGAGAGATGTAGGTGTGTGTGCGTGATTTTAAGCATGTGTGTGTGAGAAAGATATAGGTGTGTGTGTGTGTGCGTGATTGTACGTGTGTGTGTGTGTGTGTGTGTGTGTGTGTCCATCATCCTCCCATCACCTCTTTCTCTTTTCCCTTAATGGCACGAGGTAAGTGAAGGCTTTCATTTTTTACAACAACAACGGAAAAGCGTTTGAACAGTCCAGCAGCTCTAGACACTATACATGATATATGTGTGCCTGTGTGTGTGTCTGCCTGTGTGTATGGGTTTGTCGTCCATTAAATTGTGTGTGTTTGTGTGTGTGTTGGCTCTCCGAGGGCAAACCCACCAGCGACCGTCCATGAAATTACAGTTCTGAGAACATGCTGCAGGAGACTGATGTTATTTAAGAGAAACCAGACAGTATACACCTCCTGGGCACATGAATTAGAAGCACAAGAACACACACACACACACACACACACACACACACACACACACACCTCCTCTTCCTCCCCTCCCCTTTGCCCACAAGTAGGCAAATATACACACACATAAAAAAGCAGCAAAGTGAGCCAGACGGAGACAAGCTTACAGATGATAATGGCCGAGGCTTCAAACAGCACAAATCAAAACACTTTCCTCATCACATGGCAACTAATTAGGCTACAATAACAAATCATACCTACAGTATCAATGATCAAGTATCTCGTTAGCTTCTTAAAATACAATTTGAACTCAATTGAAAATGGTCAAACCGTGTTCTTACGGAACCTGTAACACAGGCAGACGATGCAAAGATAGGATATATAATAATTTATTTTTTCCTAAAGTAGTTATTATGACCGCCGCGCAGCGAAGCGGCGGTCATATAGGTTTAGTCAGATTTTTTTCTTTTTTCTTTTTCGCATGCCCAAATTTCTGTCAATAAGTCCCGGGACACTGAAAGACCGGGGTAGACGAAACTTGGTGGGCATGTAACCCCATATGGATAGCATGGAACCATCGTTTTTCGTTTTGATCTGTAGCCCCCCCGCTGGACTGCACCCCCCGAAAGGAGGGTAGGGCAGACACAGTTTTCTGTGAATATCTCGAGAACCGTAAGGTTTAGGAGGACCATTTTTTTTTGGTAAGTTGATCGATCTCAAGTGGCCATGTCAACCCATTCCATAACCACTCATTTCATGTATAGCGCCACCTAGTTAAACACAAAAAAGTAAAAATGAGGTGTTGTAATCGCAGGTATCTGTGACCTAACATAGTCAAAACTGCACGAAATTGGAAGTGTAGGATCATTATGACACCCTCTGAATGCACGCCAAGTTTCGTGGAATTCCGTTCATGGGGGGCCACACAATAAATGAATTTATGTTACTATACACCAACTGGCCTGTAGGTGGCCGGAGACAGTTTTCTGTGAATATCTCGAGAACCGTAGGGCCTAGGAGGTCCACCTTTTTTTTGTATGTTGATCTCAAGGGGCCATGTCAACCCATCCCATTACCACTTATTTCATGTATAGCGCCACCTAGTTAAAAATTAAAAAGCAAAAAATTAGGTGTTTTCATCACAATATCTCTGGCTGACATGGTCAAAACTGCACGAAATTGAAAGTGTAGGATCATTATGACACCCTCCGAATGCATGCCAAGTTTTGTGTACTTTCGTTCATGGGGGGCCTTACAATTAAACAATTTATGTGTACATTTAGTGACGTACACCAACAAGGATTCCCGGGACACTGAAAGACCGGGGTACACAAAACTTGGTGGGCATGTACCCCCACATGGATAGCATGGAACTGTCATTTTTCGTTTTGATCTGTAGCCCCCCCGCTGGACTGGACCCCCCGAAAGGAGGGTAGGCCAGACACAGTTCTCTGTGAATATCTTGAGAACTGTAGGACCTAGGATGACCATTTTTTCCGTATATTTGCCTCCAGGGGTCATGTTAACCCAGTTCATGTGCACACATGTGCACAAACAGATACACACACACACACACACATTCACAGTAATCATACGTATGACCAGGGCCGGCCCGAGGCATAAGCGAACTAAGCGGCTGCTTGGGGCCTCCTGGCCACCAGGGGGCCCCCAATCGAGTTTCTTTTTTTTTTTTTACATAATAAATAACGTAAACAAGTGACATCAGTGAATGAATAAATGAAACAATTATCATTCAAATCAAGAAAATTATGATTTCATGATTAATATGCCTGCCTACTGCTACTGTGTCTGCCAGCCTTTGAGTCACGCGCATAAAGTAGACACCTCGGGTGCATATACAATTCGTGCAGACACTGCATCAAGTTCAACAATCGGAAGAGACGGTAATGTTCAGACAAGTCACAAAAAAGGACGTATCCCTCTGGTGCCGAAAACAGAACGAAGAAAATGACAGAGGAGGAGAAAAACGAGCAAGATACAGGTATTTTTTGCATGATTATTTACAGTATGTTTTGTACTTGAGGTAGCTAGCTAGCTGTCATGATCTAATATAAGCCATCACCAGAGCTAAATCTCCGCCATCAACAGAGAAATGTCTCCCATTAATATATATTTATCTAGATGTATTTCAGATGTCAAGGATATTGGGATTGTTTTGGATGTTCAATCAAGCATGTACCCTAGCTCTAGGTGGGCTTATTATGTCGTAAATTAAAGTTAGCTAGCTGACTGAAGTGGACATTAGCACTACAGTAGCTACATGAAAACGTAGCTGAAGGCAAATTTACCACAGAGGGATTGTTTCTGATTTCGCACCTGAAAGTGTTGATAGTTTATTACTGCTCTATAATATGTGACATAGTGGTAAGTCTGATAGCAACAACAGACTAAGCCCAGGCTCCCAGTCCCAACCCAACCCACTGACTAGCGCGACTCTGGGCATCGGTAACGTTCCAGCTTCATAGGCAAAGATGGAACAGTACGTCCGCTCTGCTCTAAGATCTTTGGAGAGAGATGGTAGTGTTTGAGAAAATATACCATGTTGGGTGGGGAGACTTCTGTGATGAAAATAAATTTACATTTGATTAAGATAGTGGCAAGTGATGTAGCGGTGCTACCCTAATATTTAGGCTGCAGTAGATCACCATGTTAAGCGTTCACCATACTGCAATTAAGTATACTCTTTTGAGTATGCCTCATTTGCCAATAGAATATGAATTGTTACATGTGGAATTGCTTGTTATTTGAGTGTAAGTAATGATAGCAAAATAAACTCATTCTGCTCGATCAACTATGCACTTATGCAATATTTTTTTTTTTTAGAGACACTGTTGAAGTCCTTTGGAGCACATCTCTACCTCTACCTAACTCTACCTACCAGAAGGTGAGGTTTTCTTGATGGCAAATGGTTACATAGCCTGTTAATATGACACGACACATTTAACATCGTTTTTTTTTTATTTATTTATGTATTTATTTAATCATTGCAGATTCGTCCACTGCAGAGTTGCAGATGCCTAAAAACCAGGAACGAAGTAGGAATAATTATCTATTTTTTGGGACATTTTATTTTTGATTATTAATGTTTGTCTATTTTGTTTTTATTTTGTAGTTGAAAATTGCTCATTTAATGCACATTTGCGGATTTGTTCAGCAAATCTGATGAAAAACAAGTCATTAAACTGATGTACTTGTTTACAACAAATACAAATGCTGTTGTATTTTGTTATTTGTCAATTCAACTTCAGTAAACCACCCTTAGTGCTTCACTTTGAATATGAATGTTTCAAATAAATCTGTGATTTTAGTACCCTCTAAGATTAAAAGGTGACAGGGTTGGTGTAAATAACAACTATATTAATACATTGGTTTACCAAGCACATGGGGCCAGAAGTCTAGATTGGAGCCCCAAAACATTTTTGGCATGTGAGCAAGGATGGATTACTGAATGAGCCTACCGAGCCCAAGAGGTCAAGGGACCCTGAACCCCAAGTAGTTGTGTGAATTCACTACCAATAAGTCAAAAAGCAAAAGGCTATGAATCTGAACAAATTTAGGTACTGCCCTTCTCCAGCTGACCATCCCAAAAATGCACCAGAATACAGGAAATCACATCTAACCCCCCCCCCCACCCACCCCCCACACACACACACACACACCCGTTTGTACCCACATTTGCACAAAGAGGGTAGGGGGAGAGGGTCCTTATGCATCTGTGTCCAAGGGGACAGTAGTTCATAATCAGTCGCTGTATTAATACATAACCTCACTGTATTAATTTATAATATGACATTATAGTGTGAAGTTGTCAATTATCACCAAGCACAGGTGACTGCGTTGTGGGAGGGGGCCTCCAAATCAAATTCTGCTTAGGGCCCCCAAAAGGCTTGGGCCGGCACTGCGTATGACACATACTCACACAGTAGACATATGTACGCTTCCATGCACAGGCACATACGCAGGCACACACACACACACACACACACACACACACACTCACACACACACACACACACACACACCCACACACCCACACACATAACATAAACATAACACAAACAATCAAGAATTTCTCATAATTATGAACAGGCAAGATGGAGGTGGGGTTGTATAAAATTAATTTTACATGTGAAATCTATGAACTAATCATGTTTTGGTACTTGTTGTCTAGCAGATACCAGTGAGAATTGAGTGTGGATAATGCAATTTAGTGAGACAGTTAGAATCATATAGGCCTTTCAGCGTGATTTCTTTTTGTGGAAAAAATGTGCTGGACTGGGCGGCGGTCATATTTTGTACCGCTCTGCGGTACATCTAGTTTGAAAATCAGCCTCTGTGTACAGTATGTATAACTTTAGACAGGGTTTGAGAAACATGGTGAAATTTTGAATCTAGTGCACGTATTTAAGTATAAGAATGAGAGCGCCCACACACAGTAGAAGTAGAAAATGGATGAATACAATGTGGGGCAGGTGGCCGGAGTATGCTGCTCAGGACGTAAGAGTGCCGGCTTCGTCCAGGCTCACTGGTTGGTTGACGCTATTTAGCTAGCTAGCTCAGTGGTCCTGAAATCAGAGCCCAACCAAGCCTTTGTAAACCTTCCTTACTTGATGTAAAGATCTTTGTTGAAATGCAAGAAATTGAATACTGAAACAAGGGAGTAAGATGCTTGGGAATTAGCGTTAGCTCAGAAGTCTTGTTTCATATGCTCACATTTATTTCGTGTGCACTCTTTGTGGGCTTGATGTTACAGTTTACAAAGCACTGACAGGGCCACCAAGGACATTGTGAGCGATGTGACAGCGTTGATGAACGAGTCAACAGCAAAAAAAAACATTTTTGGCAAACAGAACTATACCAGCCAGGTGTTTTTGAAGGATGCATCATAGGCAGGCATGGTACCAGCTCACCAACCCCAAGAATCTTTGGAGGCTCTTGAGATCCGTGGCCGCGATCGCGTCGACCATGACTTCCACCCCATTACCGGAGACTACTGTATAAGTATATATACTCTTTTGATCCCATGAGGGAAATTTGGTCTCTGCATTTATCTCAATCCGTGAATTAGTGAAACACACTCAGCACACAGTGAGGTGAAGCACACACTAATCCCGGCGCAGTGAGCTGCAACAGTGGCGCTCGGGGAGCAGTGAGGGGTTAGGTGCCTTGCTCAAGGGCACTTCAGCCGTACCTACTGGTCGGGGTTCGAACCGGCAACCCTCCGGTAACAAGTCCGAAGCGCTAACCAGTAGGACACGGCTACCCTTCTGTATATGACCGAGGAAGGACAGCTCTGTCTTCTGTCTTATAAAGATGGCACTTTTTAACATTTAGGGTCAGATGGTCTTTGTGTAGTTTTTGAAACACTGCCTCAAGGTCAAGCAGATGTTGTTGTGTTCTAGAAAACACGATTATGTTGTCTATATAGACAAAGCATATTTTCCCCTTCAAGTTCCCCAGGACACTTTCCATCAGCCGCTGGAAGGTGGTGTCAGCATTGTGTAACCCAAAGGCCATCTTCTTGAACTGAAATGTGCGATGGTGTTTTTAGCCCCCAACGTCGTCTTCCAGGCAGTGCTGCCACATTGATTTAAAGGCACCTAATCCTAACCCTAACCCTAACCTTAACCATATGCCTAACCCTAGCGCCTTCCAGGCAGCACTGCCTTGAAGACAACGTTAGGGGCTTAAAACATCAAGAAACAACTGAAATAGGCCTTGATGGGTGATCATGGTGGTCTTCTTTTTGCTGTCCTCACCCATGGCGACCGGCCAATGGCCGCTCTTGAGATCAAGCGAGCTGAAGTATTGAGCACCTTGCATGGACTCCTAGATTTCATGCACGAGTGGTATTGGATAGGCGTCATGGTGTGTTTTAGCATTGAGCCCCCTGTAATCCACGCAGAGGTCTGGAGAATTCACTGGGGAAGCCCAAACAGAAGAGGATCGATAATGCTGTTGCTGAGCATTTTCTTAAGATGTCCATCAATCACTGCCTGCTTTTGAGGTGATACCCGGTAGGCCCTATTTCGCACTGGGATATCATCTGTTGTCAGGATGTTGTGCTGAATGACATTGGTGGTACCAGTAGACTTTATCCCATAATAAAAACTCCCGTAATTTGCATGGCCATCAAGCTTCATTTTAAAATCATTGATCCATTCATTTTTTCTGTTAGTCTGACATCTCCAAGGGTTTGCCAGATTGTGTATGAAATACACCCTACACATACACGATCACTTATTTTCAATTTTAAGCGTTTTGTCATAGGCTAAAACCTGGCAACCCAAAACCCAAATAATGAAGCGGGTGCCGACTGCGCAGCCACTGAGTCTCGCAAACAAGCGGGCTAGTTGAATAGCCTACTCCAGAACTAGCTGATGTTAAATTGGTGTGAAAGCAAGAGAACACAGCACAACACACACACACACACTCGCACACTCAGACACACGTTAAAATGAGTCACAACAGACACATTTATCGCTTTCTTTCCAACTACTATTTGACTAAAGTGGATGCACACACAGACTGACAGACACACACACACACACACACACACACACACACGCTCTCTCTCTCCATCTTTTATCAGACACAGTCACACACTCCTTCCCTCTCTCTCTGTGTGTGTGTGTGTATGCAGTGTGTTTACCAGGCGTATGGGGCTTAGGCAGGCCTGAGTGACTGAAAGCCTTCCTGGGCTGTTGCAGAGGGCCATCTGGATTTGCTAAAGGGCTCATCCCAGAGGTGAGATTCCGGGCTGTACGCAGTTGCACAGGTTCAGCGTGTGGGTGGAGAACTTCAGGTGGGAAACTGCATGGCCCAGGAGAGGAGAGGGGATCCGAGGCTGGGCTGCGCTGGCACTACACCCTGCAGCATCCTCACACTGCAATCAGAGATAGAGCCTCAGGGGACTCAGACATTTGCACCTTCACACTTTGCAGAAGCCTGCATCACATACAGTACACCTTCTTATGCACATGTAGAGCATGTTGAAAACACACACACACACACACACACACAGAAACACACCAACGCACACAATTCTCTGTTGATGTTCTCAGTAGTTTGGATCTAGCATGACTTTTACAGCACCCCATCCCCCAAACTCTCTCTCTCTCATAGACACACTCACACACACACACACACACACACACACACACACACACACACACAGAAACATCATCCAGCGCACAGGCAGTGCCATCTGTTCGAGCCTGAGAAGCACTGTTGGCATCCCAGCACTGCCCGGCAGGCTCACGCTGCAGCAGTGTGCTTTGAGCGTGCTCCACGACGCCAGCACCTCCAGCATGTTCACACACACACACACACACACACACACACACAGGCACACTTGGGTGAAGCAGGAGGGAAGCGACAGAGGAAGTTTAGTGTGAGGAGGAGGAGGAACTCCAATGCCTATATTTCTGTGTGTGTGGGTGTCAGTTTCAGGCACAATTCCAATGTTTCCGAGTGTGTGTGTGTGACTAGTTTGAAGTGAAACTCCAATGCCTACTTCTCATGCAAGGAACTAGTGTTTAGAGATTTCACACTGTGTAGAGATTTCTGACTGAACATTTTTGTGCAGTTTTATAAGTATAATAAGTAAGTCATATCCCTGTCATAGTCTTACTGGCTACAATAGACAATGTTATGTCTTTGCTTAGACAAACTGACAGCACAGTTGTGTGGTATGGCTTTGGTTCTTTGTGTGTGTGTGTGTGTGTGTGTGTGTGTGTGTGTGTGTGTGTGTGTGTGTGTGTGTTTAAACAGGTTCATTAAAACAGAATGTTTGGCCAGGTAATTACCGGTGCCCCTGGCCAGGTAGTCATTGGTGCAGTCCTTGTCCACGCTGCAGGTGGAGGAGTATTACTGTAACAAATGTAACCCCTGTTTATGGGCCCTGTACTCTAAGGTGAGTGTTTCAGAGGAAGCAGTTTGTGAGTGAGTGCACTCAAATAATAGCACACTTAACCCATTGGGGCGCAAAACACTTCAAATGGAAGCAATTACCATGGTGTCTTTAAACACTCATTTTTCAACCCGCTCATGCCTATCAAATTGATCGTGCTTCATCTTTCTTTTTTTTTCTCCAGCTCTTTATCTGCTTGAGCTACTTGGTTGCGGACTATGAATCGTGAGTAAAAATAACAGATGGTCAGCTATTTTTCTTTATTCTCCAGCACCACCACCGTCTCCCCTGATTGCTTCGCTCCTGTGCTTTCCTTTCTCTCTCTCTCTCTCTCTCTCTCTCTCTCTCTGTCTTTCTCTCTCAGAGTTGTTAGAGCAGAAAAGACAAGACGAACAAACTTTATATGCAGGCGGTAGAGTGCACACTAAACCACTACACACACATACTGTACACACACACACAACACACTCACACACAACACACTAATAGACAAATACACTCATACCCAAACACAAACACACACACACATACACTCACACACACACACACACACACACACACACCACGCAACACACAAACACATGACACAAACACCCATC
>NW_027468657.1:19803884-19811384 GCF_046254945.1 Alosa pseudoharengus
TGCTCTTTACCTACTTCTCTGCACAACATTCACTCTTCCAATTTCAATGTAAACAAACACACACACACACACACACACACACACACACACACGCATGCACGGACGCACACACACAAACACACACACACACACACACACACACACACACACACACACACTTTGGCTCAGCTCACATCAGTAATTCCTCCTCTGGTCCATAACTGCAGCACACTCGTGGTCAGTGTGACAGCATCCTTGAGCAAAGTACAGCGTTTGACCCAGTGTGCAGACCGAGGACTCCATGGCAACCGAGTCACCAGGTTCAGCTCTCAGTGCCTCAAAGACAGCAGGCCGTCAACCATTTCAAAGTTAATAGCAGCCTATGAGTTCAACACACTCTAACAACAGTACCCAACACTTGCCTAATTAAGGTCCAGGAGTGATGTCGTAAGGATTGGCAAGTCCAGCACTGTGTGTGTGGGAAAGAGTCTTTTGCACAAACAAAAGACCAGAATAAAAAATGTTCTAATATATTTTGTTCCATGTGTATAATACATGATAGTTACGTTAACAGAATTACATCAGGGTCGTTATTAGTTTCTGAGTAGGAAGAATGTGTGTGATATTATACGAGTTAAGTAGGGGCAGGAAGTCAACTGAATGAGAGTTGTCTATATGCATACTGAAATTACCAAGATTTATAATGGGCAATTCATTTTTTTTTTTTTTATTCGATTGCATTCAATAGAGATGTCTTGAAAGCATATCGCTGAAAAATAGTCCAATATACAGCCAGGCACAGGACTAGGTGAGAAAAGAGCACGTCTTATCTGAGAAGTGCCTCACTCGGTGGACTCACGCAGGTAGACTTGCTTGTCTTGACACAAGTAGGACTTCACACGAGGGCTGATGCTTCTGCTAACGCTGTAGTATAATAATGCATGCATAAGCTATGCAGCCGTAGCTCTGTAAAAACCATGAGTCAAGCTAATCCAAGGTCGAGCTCAGTGTAATCCCAGGTCAAGCTCAGTGTACTGTCCTTGCACTATTACATTAAAAAATATCAACCCTTACAAAGTCGCTACAACAAGGCCAGTCTATGTGTAATTAACCAGTCGGTCATACAACGTATCCATAGAACTACTGAATAACTGAACATTTAAAGGGGCCCCGCACTAGTCTAAACAGAAGAGCTCAACAGCGGTGATTTTTGTCCACTGTTTACACATCCACTCCACTCCACTCCACAAACTCAAAAAAGCCTGTCATCCTAAGCTCAAAAACACACGGTGTGAGCTCAATCCCTGGGCTACTAGAGTACAGACGAGGATCCCCCTCTCTCCTTCTCCCTCTCCCTCTCCCTCTCTTTCTGTCTCTATCTCTCTCGCTCTCTCTCTCTCTCTCTTTCTCCCTCTCCCTCTCTCTGTCCCTGCCAGAGGATGTTCAGCAGTAGTAGCTACACTGTACACGTCGGAGTCTCTGGATATGACTCTTTTAGACTGTTAGAGTGCAATACTTATAGTGCTGTTGGTGTGTCTGTCCCTTGGTATCTCATTACAGTACAGTGCACTCACAGACATAGCACAGGGTTAGGTGTCTATATCACCGGCTCTACATACACACACACACACACACACAAATACACATACAGTACATGCTCTATCTCTTACAAAACAGACACTCACACATACACACACCCCTCCAAAATGCAGCTTTTGGACCTCCAGAATGCATCTTGATGGCACTTTGTGTTTGTATATAGGTTCTCCGGCTCCCAAGAAATAGAGCAGTGTTCACTGGGATGTAGAACAGTGAGTGTTTCATATGGCGACACACTATTATCCCACGCTAATTAGCACACAGCCATTAGCAACCGGGCCAGTCTGTTTCCGTGGCCATAGGTATCTCTGAAAGGGAGAGTGGTGCAAGGAAAAAGAGACGCCTGCTTGTTGCTTTAATTAAAAGGAGCCACCAGCTGTTTCTCTTACAATTAAATACGGGAGGCATAGCCGTGTGCCGTTTCAAGAGCGGCCGCCATAAAGGTTCTTTAACACATGATTTAGCAAACAGCTGTCACAGTGTTTGAAACGAACACAAGCAGTCCTGCCCAATGAAGAGGACTCTGACTATAAAGGTGTGCTTGGCATGTCATTTTTGTTAACTCTTTTAAGCTTTGCAGACTCACTAATGTAAAGACGCATTACGAAGATGTTTACTAATCCTTCTATAGATTCCAGTATCTTCTTCCCCTTCTTGCTGGCCGCAATGCTTTCACTTACATTGATGTTATTATGTAAATGTACACAGATGCAAAAATAACACCTGAACCGCAAGATGCAGAGACTAAATGCATAGGTATGTGAAGAGAGAGGCTCAGTTTATTCACTCAGATGTCCATAGCTATAGTAAGATGAAGAACATTCATTTCACATCTCAGCCCATGTCCCTGTCACATTAAAACACGGTCCCAGTTCTAAGTCAACAACAGGCTTTCTAACGGCTGTGTGTGTGTGTGTGTGTGTGTGCGTGTGTGTGAAATTGTGTGTGAGACGAGTCTGGTGCATAATTTAAGATGTTCCACTGTCCATCTCTTTGTCTGTTAGATGGGAGGATCTACATGCATGTTTGCACACAAACACACACACACACAAACACAAACACACAAACAAACACACACACACACACGTGCACACACACACACAAACACACACACAGGTCAGGATTTATATAAACATTTTCTTTGGAATTTATTAATTCCAAATCTCCTTTAAAAAAGCATAAAGCACATGAGTGAAGAGGAGGAGGAGAGAGAGGGAGAGAGGACAGATGGTTAGGCATGAGATGAGTGTGTGTCTATATTCTGAATCTGTGTGTATTTTTGTAAACCAGTGCCTATTTTTACACATTGCTTTACCCATTCTGACACACCATAGGCTAGAACTGTTGGATGACGCACTATGCCTTTCTCTCCCTAACTTTCTCACCACACCCAGTTCTGTCACACTCTAGAGCTGTTCCTCTTCCCATATCCCTCTCTCTCTCTCTCTCTCTCTCTCTCTCTAACTTTCTCTCCACATCCATCTCTATCCTACTCAATGGGTGTTTCTGTCAGACCCCAGCTTTGTTTCTCTCTCTATTGCTCTATTGCTTTCCATCTCTCTCTCTCTCTCTCTCTCTCTCTCTCTCTCTCTCTGTTCATCCTTCCCTCTCTTCCCCTCTTTCTTGATGTGTGTGTGTGTGTGTGTGTGTGTGTGTGTGTGTGTGTGTGTGTGTGTGGTGGCAGACTGGCCCAGTAGCCCTTTGATGAGGAGGAGAGGGACCACAGGCTGCCTGTCAATGTGCACAGATGGACAGATTGAGGGGAGGATAATATATGAAACACACACACACACAGTATAAAACACAAAACACACACACATACAGTATAAAACACACACACACACACAATTGTGTGTGAGACGAATCTTGTGCATAATTTAACAAGTTTCAGAATAATACCAATGGGTCTTAAAGCCAAACACACACACACACACACACACACACACACACACACACACAGGGAAGATGCACAGACACACACACACACACACACAAAGGGAAGATGCACACTCTCTCAAACACACACACACACACACACACACACACACACACAGACACACACAGAGAGAAACACAGGGAAGATGTACACAGAAACACACACAGATACACTGACACACACACACACATACACATACACTGTATTACACACAAAAACATAGTGCCTTCATCTCCATTCTGCCTCCGTCATCGATTCTCGTATGCATTAAACAGCATTCTGTTCCTCAGATATTAAAACACCAGCATCCCTGTCTCTTCCTCTCCTCCTTTACCATCTCTCTCTCCCTACCTCATTCCCTCTCTCTTCCTCTCCTCCTTTACCATCTCTCTCTCCCTACCTCTATCCCTCTCTCTCCTCTCCTCCTTTACCATCTGTCTCTCTCTACCTCTATCCCTCTCTCTCTCCTCTTCTCCTTTACCATCTCTCTCTCCCTACCTCTATCCCTCTTTCTCTCCTCTCCTCCTTTACCATTTCTCTCTCCCTACCTCTTCCCCTCTCTCTCCTCTTCTCTTTCTATCTCTCTCTCTCCCTCGCTGTCTCTCTCTTACTTTCCTCTTTTTCTCCCTACCTCTACCCCTCTCTCTTTCTATCTCTCTCATTCTCTCACTACCTTTTTCCCTCGCTGTCTCTCTCTTACTCTCCTCTCTCTCTCTTTCCCTCCCTTCTATTTTCCTCCATCCTTTGTCTTTGTTTTTCTTGTTTTTTTCTGTTCTGTTTTGTTGCTTTTGTTTATTGTGTGTGTGTGTGTGTGTGTGTGTGTGTGTGTGTGTGTGTGTGTGTGTGTGTGTGTGTGTGTGTGTGTGTGTGTGTCAGATGGGGGGTGGGGGGTGGCGAGGTGTTGTCTGTTCTGTTTTTACTTCTTGTTGGTTTTCTTTTGGATAATAACAAAAAATAATACTTAAAAAGTCTGTTTTTTCCCCTCTACTTCTCCTTCCCCTCCCATGCTCTCTCCATGCACACACATATAAGCACAAACACAAACACACACACATAAGCACACACACAGACACACACACACACACACACACACACACACACACACACACACACACACACACACACACACACACACACACACACACACACACACACACACACACACCTGTCTCCCTCCCTCTCTCCCTCTCTCTAAGTGAGGTAATGAAAGGTTGCACAGAGGTTTCTGGGATGTGTGAGTGTCTGTGTGTGTGTGTGTGTGTGTGTGTAATTGTGTGTGAGACGTGTGTGTGTGTGTGTGTGTGTGTGTGTGTGTGTGTGTGTGTGCAATTGTGTGTGAGACGAATCTTGTGCATTATTTAAGAAGTTCAGAATAATACCAATGGGTCTTAAAGCCAAACACGTACACACACACACACACACACACACACACACACACACACACATACATAGTCACTTGTTTTGTGAATACAGCTCAAACACTATGTTAACACTCAAACAAGCTAATAACACATATTCGCTAACACAGTCCTTGTTGTTCTATGCACACAAACCCCAGTAGCAAACAAATCTCTCACACTCAACTTTCACACTTAAAGGCACAGGACCTGATTTTGCCATTGATCAGCAAAAACGGCCTTATTGGTTTTGTGATATTTCCTCTGTTGTGATTGTGGTGGCTGATTAATAGAGGCATTAAAGGGAAACCCATAAACGAGTCTCATTCACCATTTTGGGCCCTTCTGTGAGATGATTATTCAACTCTGACACTTTGTAAGTGTGTGAATTAGCCCATGTGGGACCATCAATAAGGACTATCTCAGGCCCATCACCATTGTTGGGAGTAATGCATTAAAAAAGTAATGTAATTACAGTAATGCATTACTTTTTGCTGTAATGCAGTAATGTAAGGCATTACCAATACAATTTCAGTAATATTTTACTCGGTACAATTCTCAGTAACTGAAGTTACTTTGCTTTTTAATCCAAAATTGAGAAATGCTCAATTGGCATCAGAGAAGATTATCCAAGAATTAAAAAAGTCATCTATGCTGGTCCTGGAATTTGATTGCCTTGTTTAGATGACTGTAGAAAGGGAATTTGAGTTATCTCTGCCATTCATGCAACAGATCTAACATGGTTAGGCTATACTTCTCATTTCAAGCAGTGAGAATAACTAAAATGTTGCTTTTACAGACAAAGATCGTAGCCATTATTCTTAAACTATTTGCATTAAGTCTACACCACTGTAAGTGGAAGGAAAGGCAACCAGCAATGATGAGAACCATTTAAAGTCAACATACAATTTCACTATGGCTATATTTTACTATATTAAGTTGTGAGTGACCTTTGGCCTTTGGGGCCTACATCGTCCCATGAGCCATAACTGCAACCATTATATTGTTCTTTTGTTATCCTTAAACCTAGCTCAGTCATTATGCCATACCACATCACCTACTGCCGTGTAATGAGCTGCATTGAACACAATTCAAAGACAGTAATATTGTAATGTAACAAATTACTTTGAGATGACAGTAACAAGTAATAAATAATGCATTACGCTTTTGAAGTAACTTGCCCAACACTGCCCATCACAGACAACAGACAACACAAACCCAGACAAACACACATACACACACACACACACTCCCACCACAGACACTCACACTTAAAATTAAGACACACAGACATACGGTGCAACCGGAAAGTTTTCAGACCCTTTCAAGTTTTCCACATTTTGTTCTGTTTCAGACTCATCTTAAAATGGATTCAATTATTTTTTTTCTCATTAATCTACAAACAATACTACAACATTTAACAAGAAAAAAAAGATTTTTGGAGTGTTTTGTAAATTTATAAAAAATAAAAGACTGCAATATTCCATTTACATAAGTATTCAGACCTTTTGTTATGACGCTTGCAATTGAGCTCTGTTGCACCCTACTTCTATAAATGGTCCTTGAGATGCTTCTACAACTTGATTGGAGTCCACCTGACAAACATCAGTGCAGCTCAGTGCCTGGTTTCTTCCACACACACTGTTGGGAATTGTGGCCAAACAGTTCAGTCTTCGTTTCATCAGACCAGATGATTTTACTTATCATGGTCTGAGAGTCGTTGAGATGCGTTTTGGGAAACTCCCGGCAAAAAACGGCTTCCATCTGTCCACTCTACCATAAAGGCCTGATTGGTGGAGTGATGCACTGATGTTTGTCCTTCTTTACACTTCTCTCATCCTCTCAAAGGAACTCTGGACCTCATTCATAGTGACCATCGGGTCCTTGGTTACCTGTCTGACCAAGGCCCTTTGTCCCGGATTACTCAGTTTGGCTGAGCGGCCAGATCTAGGAAGACTGTTGGTAGTTCCAAACTTTTCCATTTGAGAATGATGGAGGCTACTGTGCTCTAGGGCACTTTCAATGCTGAAACATAACAAAATGTGGAAAACTTGAAAGGGTCTGAAAACTTTCCGGTTGCACTGTAAACATAAACATTTTCAAACAATCTCGCACAAACAATACAGACACACTAACATTGAAATTAACACAAATACACACACATGCACACTGAAGTAACCACACATATACCTCCACAAACACACACACACACACACACACACACACACACACACACACACACAGCAGCTGAGGTGGATATGAAAACACTCTCTCTCTCTCTGTCTCTCTCTCTCTCTTTCTCTTACAAACACACACACACACACACACACACATACACACACACACACACAAGGGAAGCTGAGTTGAGGCTATGGTTATCCTCGGCCAGGTCAGTACAGACTGAGAGAGAGCAACAGCCGCAGCCGCCACTGAGAAAACAGACTGGTTAGGAATGGGCCAGCCACGGGAACAGTCCTACAGTACACACACACACACACACACACACACACACACACACACACACACACACACACACAGACGCACACACAAACACACATGCCCCAGAACTAACACTGAAATACACATAAG
>NW_027468657.1:19813884-19836384 GCF_046254945.1 Alosa pseudoharengus
GTGTGTGTGTGTGAGAAAGAGTGACGTGTGTGAGCATGCATGTGTGTGGATGTGTATGAGTTGTGTGTGTGTGTGTCTGTGTGTGTGTGTGTGTGTGTGTGTGTGTGTGTGTGTGTGTGTGTGTGTGTGTGTGTGTGTGTGTGTGTGTGTGTGTGAAGTGGCTTGCGGTGTCATTTGGAGATATGGCTAATCTTTGTGGCCCTCTCCATCTCCGTCACACCCGCTGTGCTAAAGCCCCGAGAGTTGCTGATGACGCCACCCCCGTCCCCCACCCACACACACACACACACACACACACACACTCCCCCGCTCACTCATCACTGTATGCTGCCTGATGAATGCCACGGTGATTATGAGGAGATATGCCCCCATCACCACCACAAACACACACACACACACACACACACACAGCTAACACTTAAGCTTCTCCCCCATGGCCATGGATGCATGTGTGTATGTGTGTGTGTGTGTGAGAGAGGAATGCTTGCCACTCTTCTTTCAGAGTAAACAAATATGTCCCTCTCTCTTTCTGTTGCTCCATCAGTCTGTCTCTCTCCCTCTCTTTCTCATGACTTTGTTTCTCTTTCTCTCTCTCTCGCTCTATCAGTCTGCCGTCCTCTTATTCTCTCGCTCATGAACAGGTTTGTGTGCCCTTCCCACTCATCTCACTTCAAGAACTACGCAATACCACTGCTTCTCTTTCTCTATCTACCTATTTCTGATTCCGTTACTCGTGTTCAGACCTTTGCACCCCTTCATTTATCCTGAATTAGGGGCATTTGAACTCTCCCCATATCTCTCTTCTCTCTGTCAAACTGTCTCTCTTCTTCTTAGTCTTCTTAGTCATGGAGAGGTTTCACTCACACCAATGGCTTTGCTCCATCCCGTTACTGCAAAACCATTTATTTCTCTCTCTCTCTCTCTATCCATTTTTTATTATCTTACTCATACGTTTTTATCTATTTTCTCCTGAACTACACATTTCTTCAACTTCATATCTCCTCCTCTCCCTCACTCCTGCTCTCTCCCTCACTCCTGCTATCTCCTCCTCTCTCCTCCTCTCCCTCACTCCTCCTCTCTCCTCCTCTCCTTCACTCCTGCTCACTCCTGCTCTCTCCTCCTCTCCCTCACTCCTGCTCTCTCCCTCACTCCTGCTCTCTCCCTCACTCCTGCTATCTCCTCCTCTCTCCTCCTCTCCCTCACTCCTGCTCTCTCCTCCTCTCCCTCACTCCTGCTCTCTCCTCCTCTCCCTCACTCCTGCTCTCTCCCTCACTCCTGCTATCTCCTCCTCTCCCTCACTCCTGCTCTCTCCTCCTCTCCCTCACTCCTGCTATCTCCTCCTCTCCCTCACTCCTGCTCTCTCCTCCTCTCCCTCACTCCTGCTCTCTCCTCCTCTCCCTCACTCCTGCTCTCTCCCTCACTCCTGCTATCTCCTCCTCTCCCTCACTCCTGCTCTCTCCTCCTCTCCCTCACTCCTGCTCTCTCCCTCACTCCTGCTCACTCCTCCTCTCCCTCACTCCTGCTATCTCCTCCTCTCCCTCACTCCTGCTCTCTCCTCCTCTCCCTCACTCCTGCTATCTCCTCCTCTCCCTCACTCCTCCTCTCCCTCACTCCTGCTATCTCCTCCTCTCCCTCACTCCTGCTCTCTCCTCCTCTCCCTCACTCCTCCTCTCCCTCACTCCTGCTATCTCCTCCTCTCCCTCACTCCTGCTCTCTCCTCCTCTCCCTCACTCCTGCTATCTCCTCCTCTCCCTCACTCCTCCTCTCCCTCACTCCTGCTATCTCCTCCTCTCCCTCACTCCTGCTCTCTCCTCCTCTCCCTCACTCCTCCTCTCCCTCACTCCTGCTCTCTCCTCCTCTCCCTCACTCCTGCTCTCTCCTCCTCTCCCTCACTCCTGCTCTCTCCCTCACTCCTGCTATCTCCTCCTCTCCCTCACTCCTGCTCTCTCCTCCTCTCCCTCACTCCTGCTATCTCCTCCTCTCCCTCACTCCTCCTCTCCCTCACTCCTGCTATCTCCTCCTCTCCCTCACTCCTGCTCTCTCCTCCTCTCCCTCACTCCTCCTCTCCCTCACTCCTGCTCTCTCCTCCTCTCCCTCACTCCTCCTCTCCCTCACTCCTGCTATCTCCTCCTCTCCCTCACTCCTGCTCTCTCCTCCTCTCCCTCACTCCTGCTCTCTCCCCCTCACTCCTGCTCTCTCCCCCTCACTCCTGCTCTCTCCTCCTCGCTCCTCATCTCTCCTCCTCTCCCTCACTCCTGCTATCTCCTCCTCTCCCTCACTCCTGCTCTCTCCTCCTCTCCCTCACTCCTCCTCTCCCCCTCACTCCTGCTCTCCCCCTCACTCCTGCTCTCTCCTCCTCGCTCCTCATCTCTCCTCCTCTCCCTCACTCCTGCTCTCTCCTCCTCGCTCCTCATCTCTCCTCCTCTCCCCCTCACTCCTGCTCTCCCCCTCACTCCTGCTCTCTCCTCCTCTCAATTCAATTAAATTCAATTCAAGGTTGCTTTATTAGCATGACTGTAAGTACAGTGTTGCCAAAGCACAATTAAAACAGCATAACAATTAGAACATTGACAGCATTAAGGGAAACAGTAACATGTAGCATGAAAAATTGTGTGTATACCCTCACTTTCTCTCTCTCCTTCACACACACCCCCCCCCCACACACACACACACACACGCACACACGCACACGCACACACACGTAGGCATGTGGTCACACACACGCACACAGTCACACACACACACATACTGTACACACACACACACACGCACACACACGCACACACACACACATACACACACAGACAGCATACACATTATAACACATTGGATTAAGTACAGACATTAGGTCGGGCATTATGGCAAGGTGTCCGACTCACTGTCCCTCATGTCATGGCAAGCTGCAACATATTTTGCAGCCAGCGGAGCAGTCAGTCCTTCTCCTAGCAGGTGGGCCAATTTATCAGAGTCTTTAAGGGAGCTAAAATTTGGAATTTTATTTGAGAATTGTAAAAAATATCTTTTTCTAATTTGTTCAAACTTTGGACAGTGTAGGAGAAAGTGCATCTCTGTCTCAACCTCACCAGTCGTACAGTGACCACAGAGCCGCTGCTCTTTAGGAAGCCATACTTTTTTGTACCGGCCTTTCTCTATGGCAAGGCTGTGGTCACTTAGCCTGTACTTGGTAAGAATCTGTCTCTGCTTTGTATCTCTGACGGTGGAGAGGTACTCTGCCAATTCATAATCTCGTTTTAGTGACAAGTAACATTCTAATTTGGATTGTGATTTTGTTTGATCATCCCAATGTTCCAGATATTTTTTCTTACTTTGATTCATAATTTATTTTACTTTGATCTGATTTTGAAAAGCAGTGCTGGTCTGAGATTGATGGGTTAGTGTATTAGTTAACTTTAGAACTAACTGACAGAGGGGACTGGTTTCAGGGCTGACCTCTTGGGTTTTGATTGCTTGAAACTTTATGGTATTTTCTGGGCTAAATTTAATATGTATCCAGAATCTTTTTTGTACATTTAAAGCTAATGGGAATCTGCCTAATTCTTCTCTCCCCCTCCTGCTCTCTCCTCCTCTCCTTCTCTCCTCCTCTCCCTCACTCCTGCTCTCTCCTCCTCTCCCTCACTCCTCCTCTCCCTCACTCCTGCTCTCTCCTCCTCTCCCTCACTCCTGCTCTCCCCCTCACTCCTGCTCTCTCCCTCACTCCTGCTCTCTCCCTCACTCCTGCTCTCTCCTCCTCTCCCTCTCTCCTCCTCTCCCTCACTCCTGCTCACTCCTCCTCTCTCCCCCTCCGGCTCTCTCCTCCTCTCCCTCACTCCTGCTCTCTCCTCCTCTCCCTCACTCCTGCTCTCTCCTCCTCTCCCTCATTCCTGCTCTCCCCCTCACTCCTGCTCACTCCTCCTCTCTCCCCCTCCGGCTCTCTCCTCCTCTCCCTCACTCCTGCTCTCTCCTGCTCTCTCCTCCTCACTCCTGCTATCTCCTCCTCTCTCCTCCTCTCCCTCACTCCTCCTCTCCCTCACTCCTGCTCTCTCCTCCTCTACCCCTCACTCCATCACTTCCTCATGTATCTAATTTAATCTTAATTCTCAGTAACTAGAAGACCCCCCACCCCCCAGTCATTCTCTCTCTCTTCTCCCAGACCCCAGCCTCCCGGTAACTGATGTCTTGTTTGTGTGCAGGGCAGGCCAGTGTAGGGTAGTGCTGTGCTGTGTAGGGTATGGTAGGGGAGTGCTCGGAGACACGCGGGACCGATGCTTAATTCATGAGCACAATCAGGGGGCTTCCCCTGGGCTACGCGAGGCGAAAAGGTTGATAAATACAGACGAGCTTTGGATACACACGTTATGTTTAATTCATAAAGCCTTATCGTCAGCGATTAGCATGTTTCCTTCGCTTTTATTTATTTTCTCTTTCTCTCCCTCTTTAGCTCTCTCTCTCTCTCTCTCTTTAGTTTTTTCCCCTTTTCCTCACAGTGTTCCTTTTGTCAGCTCTCATTTGCGATACACACTGAAGGACTTGCGTGGGCACGTGCTTGATGAACTGTTTGGGATAAGCTACGTCTCATGAAAATAAATTAGAACATCTTGGCTTTTTGACACGGTTATCAGTCTCCAGATCTTTATCTATTCATGAGGAGAAAGCGTTCCTACAACACGTTTCAGAGACACTGCAGGAAGAAAAGTTTCAACTTTGCGGCCATGAAAAATGGTGTGCTGTTGTACTTTGTAAAAGTAGCCAACAGATCATAATATCTACAGCATTTATGAAATTTCATACATAAACACTTTATTTTAACACAACATCTCTTCTTTCAAATTGTCAACATTTCCTCTGTCTCTCGTAATATTGTCTGTAACAGCCTCTGATGGTAAAATGTCCGAGGCGTGTTGAAGGAGTATTTATCAGAAGGATTTTTTTGTCTGTCAGATAACTGCAGTTGTGATGTTGTAGCCAAGATAATGGATTGACGGGGTCCTCCCAGTCTGCTGTCTCGTTGCCTAGGCACCCCATCAGTCACTGGGTGTCACCGAGCGCCACTGGGTGTCACCGAGACATAGAGAGGAGGTAAGTGGACCGCACATTATCACTGGGTGGGACTACAGACGGAGAGAGGAGGTAAGTGGACCGCACATTATCACTGGGTGGGACTACAGACGGAGAGAGGAGGTAAGTGGACCGCACATTATCACTGGGTGGGACTAGTCCAGAGAGTGGGGGTAAGTGGACTGTACATTATCCCTGGCCGGCTGTACTTCAGTTCTAGTGACACCTTTAGCTGTACTTCAGCTCTAGTGACACCTTCAGCTGTACTTCAGCTCTAGTGACACCTTCAGCTGTACTTCAGTTCTAGTGACACCTTCAGCTGTACTTCAACTCTTGTGACACCTTCAGCTGTACTTCACTTCTAGTGACACCTTCAGCTGTACTTCAGTTCTAGTGACACCTTCAGCTGTACTTCAGCTCTAGGGACACCGTCCCACGATACAGTCAGCACGAGAGCTCAGCACACAGCATCTTTCCTCTGACGCGCTGAAGAAAAGCTCCTGATGTAAGATTGAGTGTGACGGAGTTGGAGGAAGCCCGTTACCATGGAGGCGCTCCCTCCCTCGTCTGCTAGTTGACTCAGACTGGACCTCTCCACTGTTGGAGAACAGACAGACTCCAACCCCTCACCCCCACATCCGCACCCCCAACCCCTGCACAACCCCCACCCCTCCAGCATGAACTTGAGAATGAAACGTCTCTCCATGCAAATCTGCCTTAATTATGTAGACCCCAAAGGCCACACTAGAACCCAGAGAAAGAAAAGAAAAAAATAAAATAAAAAGAAAAGAAATGTAATGAAGCCAGGAAATAAGAAGAAGAAAGTGAAGTTGAAATGTAAGGGAAGTCATGAATACAAGAGCACCTTTTTTTTATTTAAAAGCCTGATATGTTTCAACTACTGCATTGACTGCAGTTTTCCTTGACTATATGATGGCGGGAAACATAACAACGTCTATTGAAATCATAATATACTTCTGCTTTGATCTAAGGATATTATCTTCACTCACAACAATCCCATTAAAAGCTGCTGATGTTTTATCTGCACAGAGGCAAGTTGTTCTCCAAGGAGCAATGATGATAAAATGTGATTCTTCTTTGTTCTCAAACACGTTTGATGAGGCTCCTCATTCATTTGTGGCATTTCTTCCCTTTTGGCTCTATTTTCATTTGTTACGATATTGAGTAATTATGACCGCCGCTTCGGTCATATAGGTTTAGTCAGATTTTTTCTTTATTTTTTTTCTTTTTCGCATGCCCAAATTTCCGTCAATGATTCCCGGGACACTGAAAGACCGGGGTAGACGAAACTTGGTGGGCATGTAACCCCACATGGATAGCATGGAACCATCGTTTTTCGTTTTGATCTTTAAGCCCCCCTGCTGGACTGGACCCCCCGAAAGGAGGGTAGGGCAGACACCGTAGGGTTTAGGAGGACCATTTTCTTTTTGTATGTTGATCTCAAGGGGCCATGTCAACCCATTCCATAACCACTCATTTCATGTATAGCGCCACCTAGTTAAACACAAAAAAGTAAAAATGAGGTAATTGAAGGTATCTGTGACCTAACATAGGCAAAACTGCACGAAATTGGAAGTGTAGGATCAGTATGACACCCTCTGTATGCACGCCAAGTTTTGTGGAATTCCGTTAATGGGGGGCCACACAATAAATTCATTTATGTTACTACACACTAACTGGCCTGTAAGTGGCCGGAGACAGTTTTCTGTGAATATCTCGAGAACCGTAGGGCCTAGGAGGTCCACTTTTTTTATGTATGTTGGTCTTAAGGGGGCATGTCAACCCATCCCATTACCACTTATTTCATGTATAGCGCCACCTAGTTAAAAATTAAAAAGCAAAAAATTAGGTGTTTTCATCACAATATCTCTGGCTGACAAGGTCAAAACTACACGAAATTAAAAGTGTAGGATCATTATGACACCCTCCGAATGCATGCCAAGTTTTGTGTACTTTCGTTCATGGGGGGCCTTACAATAAAATCATTTATGTGTACATTTAGTGACGTACACCAACAAGGATTCCCGGGACACTGAAAGACCGGGGTACACAAAACTTGGTGGGCATGTACCCCCACATGGATAGCATGGAACCATCGTTTTTCGTTTTGATCTGTAGCCCCCCCGCTAGACTGGACCCCCCGAAAGGAGGGTAGGGCAGACACAGTTTTCTGTGAATATCTCGAGAACCGTAGGGTTTAGGAGGACCTTTTTTTTGTATGTTGATCTCAAGGGGACATGTCAACCCATTCCATAACCACTCATTTCATGTATAGCGCCACCTAGTTAAACACAAAAAAGTAAAAATGAGGTAATTGAAGGTATCTGTGACCTAACATAGTCAAAACTGCACGAAATTGGAAGTGTAGGATCAGTATGACACCCTCTGTATGCACGCCAAGTTTTGTGGAATTCCGTTCATGGGGGGCCACACAATAAATTCATTTATGTCTCATTCGAATTCCATGCCATCACAGTGATCGCCCCAGCAAAACTCTACGTGCTGGTCATCTACCGCCCTCCAGGCCAACTAGGCGACTTTTTGGACGAACTTGATACTCTGCTGTCCTCCATCCCTGAGCATGACTGTCCGCTTCTTGTTCTCGGCGATATGAACATCCACTTAGATGCCCCAGGCTCAGCGGACTTTTTGGCCCTGATCCACTCCTTTGACCTCAAACTGGTTCAAAGCCCACCGACACACAAAGCTGGCAAAGAGCTTGACTTGATCTTCACTCGGAACTGCAGCACAGACACCCTCACGGTGACGCCTCTCCATCTTTCTGACCACTTCTTCATCCAGTTCAACGTCAGCCTGACAGAACAGCCTCCGGCTCCTCAGCCGACGGTCATGTTCCGCCGCAACATCCGGAACCTGTCTCCAACGCACTTTTCCTCTGTGGTTGCCTCCGGTCTACCTCCACTCAACACCTTCTCCTCTCTGGAGGTTAATGAGGCCACAGACTCGCTCTGCTCCACACTGAGCTCGTGTCTAGACGAGCTGTGCCCTCTTACCACAAGGCCAGCTCAATCCAAACACTCTCATCCATGGCTAAATGATACCCTCCGATCGCAGCGCACCAAACTCAGAGCCGCGGAGAGGAAATGGCACAAATCCAAACTAACTGATGACCTCAAAAACTACCAGACACTCCTGACCTCCTTCTCAGCCAGCATCACTGCTGCTAAGATGGCTTTCTACAATGACAAAATCAACAGCGCTACAGACACTCGAAAACTTTTTTCAACCTTCAAATCGCTACTCAACCCTCAGATGCCTCCTCCTCCATCCAGCCTTACTGCAGATACCCTCGCCTCATTTTTTACAAACAAAGTGGCGGCAATCAGCAGTCAATTCTCTACATGCCCACTCAACGCATCGGACTCAGATACCGCACTCCTACAACCTCTAGGGACTGCTAGATCATCTTTTTCAGCATTCACGCCTCTCTCCGAGAATGAAGTATCTAGACTCCTGACATGCAGCCGTCCTACCACATGCTCGCTGGACCCTATACCTACGAGCCTACTTCAGTCCATCAGCCCGACCATCGCACCAGCTATCACACACGTGATCAATGCCTCGCTAACCTCCGGCACATTTCCAACAGCGTTCAAAATGGCCCGGGTAACACCGTTACTTAAGAAAGCTTCTCTCAACCCTGCTCAAGTCGAGAACTACCACCCTGTCTCACTCCTGCCTTTCCTATCCAAAGGCATTGAACGAGCAGTCTCCAAACAGGTCTCTGACTTCCTTTCACAGAACAACCTTCTGGATCCAAATCAGTCTGGGTTCAAAAGCGGCCACTCTACCGAAACGGCTCTGCTGTCTGTAACAGAAGCCTTAAAAGAAGCCAGGGCGACCGCTCGGTCATCAGTACTCATTCTGCTTGACTTATCGGCTGCCTTTGACACGGTTAATCACCGCATCCTTCTCTCTATACTCGCTAACATGGGAATCTCCGGTTCTGCTCTCTCCTGATTTGAATCCTACCTCACAGGACGCTCGTTTAACGTATCATGGCTTGGTCAGCTATCTGCACCTCACCATCTCACCACAGGGGTCCCCCAGGGCTCAGTACTGGGCCCCCTTCTCTTTGCTATCTACACCACCTCCTTGGGACAGATTATCCGTTCGCATGGCTTCTCATACCACTGCTATGCAGACGACACACAGCTCTATCTGTCCTTTCCACCTGATGACCCCTTGGTTTCAGCACGGATCTCGGATTGCCTCTCAGACATAGCTACATGGATGAAGGCACACCACCTCCAGCTGAACCTCTCAAAGACTGAACTGCTGGTCCTCCCAGCTAAACCTACCATACACCACGACATCAACATCAAATTTGACTCCCTGTCTGTTTCACCTACCAGGACTGCAAAAAATCTAGGAGTTGTTCTCGACAACCAACTAAACTTCTCAGATCATGTTGCCTCAGTCGCCCGGTCATGCCGTTTCGCACTCTACAATATACGGAAAATCAGGACTTACTTAACTCAAGATGCCACCCAACTTCTGGTTCAGGCAATAGTCATCTCACGACTCGACTACTGCAACGCCTTCCTGCCAGGTCTCCCAGCCTGCGCAGTGAAACCACTTCAGATGATCCAGAACGTGGCGGCGCGCATGGTCTACAACCAACCCAAGAGGGCACGTTACCCCGCTACTCATCCAGCTACATTGGCTACCTATGGCGGACCGCATCAAATTCAAGGCTCTAACGCTTGCCTACAAAGTAGTCTCCGGCTCTGCTCCCACCTACTTGCCTTCATACAGACATACTCTACCTCCAGACTGCTGCGCTCCTCAGACGAACGACGTCTAGCGCTACCTCCGGTACGCTCAGGCCAATCCAAACTTTTCTCATCTGTTGTTCCTCGCTGGTGGAACACACTGCCAGTTCCTACAAGGGCAGGGACATCCCTCTCCATTTTCAAAAAACTCCTGAAGACCCAGCTCTTTAGAGAACATCTCCTCTCATAGCAACACTTACAACAAGTCTTGCTGATCCTAGCACTCACCAGCCGTCTTAAACTGACACGTAACTGTTAAAAACAGCACTCACTGATGCACTTATTCTTACTGTACTCTAATGTTTTTTAAATTGTCCTAATATTGTTGAGAATTGCTCTAAAACTTAAACTGTTTACCATGTTGTTAGTCGCTTTGGCTAAAAATGCGTCAGCCAAATGTAATGTAATGTAATGTAATGTAATGTACTATACACCAACTGGCCTGTAGGTGGCCGGAGACAGTTTTCTGTGAATATCTCGAGAACCGTAGGGCCTAGGAGGTCCACCTTTTTTATGTATGTTGGTCTTAAGGGGGCATGTCAACCCATCCCATTACCACTTATTTCATGTATAGCGCCACCTAGTTAAAACAAAAAATGTGGTGTTTTCATCACAATATCTCTGGCTGACAAGGTCAAAACTGCACGAAATTAAAAGTGTAGGATCATTATGACACCCTCCGAATGCATGCCAAGTTTTGTGTACTTTCGTTCATGGGGGGCCTTACAATAAAATAATTTATGTGTACATTTAGTGACGTACACCAACAAGGATTCCCGGGACACTGAAAGACCGGGGTACACAAAACTTGGTGGGCATGTACCCCCACATGGATAGCATGGAACCGTCATTTTTCGTTTTGATCTGTAGCCCCCCCGCTGGACTGGACCCCCCGAAAGGAGGGTAGGGCAGACACAGTTCTCTGTGAATATCTTGAGAACTGTAGGGCCTAGGATGACCATTTTTTTCCGTATGTTTGCCTCCAGGGGTCATGTTAACCCATTTCATGTGCACACATGTGCACAAACAGATACACACACACACACACACATACATTCATAGTAATCATACGTATGACACATACTCACACAGTAGACATATGTACGCATGCATGCACAGGCACATACGCAGGCACACACACAAGCACGCACACACACACACACACACACACACACACACACTCACTCACTCACACACACACACACCCACACACATAACATAAACATAACACAAACAATCAAGAATTTCTCAGAATTATGAACAGGCAAGATGGAGGTGGGGTTGTATAAAATTTTACATGTGAAATCTATGAACTAATCATGTTTTGGTACTTGTTGTCTAGCAGATACCAGTGAGAATTGAGTGTGGATAATGCAATTTAGTGAGACAGTTAGAATCATATAGGCCTTTCAGCGTGATTTCTTTTTGTGGAAAAAATGTGCTGGACTGGGCGGCGGTCATATTTTGTACCGCTCTGCGGTACATCTAGTTTAGTTACATTTAGTTTAGTTGAATAACCTTTTTTATTTCTTTCAGTTGTTAGTTTACCTATTGTTCCATATGGTTTGTTTTGTCTACTCTTCAATGTATGTATGTAACAATATACAGTACAGTAAGGCGGGGATCACACTGACCAGCGGCAAGCCGCAGGTTTCCTATTGTTCTCTATGGTTCGGCAGCGGAATGGCAACGCTAGTTTTGAACATGCTGAGCACTGAACTTGGTTCAACTTTAAAGCGCAACGTGAATGTATTCAATTGTCAGTTTAGGCAAACCGTTACTTAGGAACGAGATAGAACTTATTATGGCCTGAGCGTTGCGTTACGCTTGCCGCTGCCGCTTGCCGCTGGCCAATGTGATCCCCGCCTAAGCCATGAGAGAAATTTAAGTGGTCCTCCTATAACACCCCAGATGAAAGTCAGGTTGGGAACAGACATAACAGAATGGGTGTGACATTCTTTGAATGGAGGGCAGGTTAGTAGAAAGCGAATGCCAGTTTCAGGCAGTTGTATTGATTTAGTACTGCCTTTAGTACTGCCTGCTGCACCCTCCTGTTTCCCAGAGATGGGAAGAGTGAGGACGTCAACGCTGGGCCTCCATCATGCACATGCACATGGGAGAGGTCTGCATATAAGGAAACACGTAGGAATCACGCGCCACCTAAAACACGTGCATTACAAATCTGTTGGAAAGAGCATTTCTCATAATACAGTCTATGTTGCTATGTTATTGTTTATGAAAGGGGTCATATGTTGCTATGTTATTGTTTATGGAAGGGGTCATATACAATATATGTCGCTATGTTATTGTTTATGGAAGGAGCCATGTACTATATATTGCTATGTTATTGTTCATGAAAGGGCCCATACTCATGTGGGTTATGCACTGTTAAATGAACACATGCATTGTATGGATGTTTTCCTGGTTACACTTTACTTGAAGGTATCTACATAAGAGTGACATGACACTGTTATGAACGTGTCATAAACATTATAAACAAGTCATTCGGTTTTTGTCATTCTGGATTTTGACAAAGTGTCATTCGGTTTTTGTGTCAGACTGTTCTGCCCAAATTCTACAAGAATGTGAACATTAAAACAAGGAATAATAACAACATACTGGACCAGGTGTATACAAATGTTCCCAGCACCTATAAAACCCAGTCTTCACCTCATCTTGTACAGTCTGACCATCTACCCCTGCTCCTGACACCAGCCTATAAGCCCATCATCAGCAGGACCAAACCTCAGGTAAATAAAGACAGTGCAGATTTGGACCGCAGAAGCCTCCTCAGCCCTGCAGGACTGCTTTGATGACACCAGGTGGGAGCTCTTTGAACATACAGACATTGAGCACCATACAGTACCTCTACTGTCCTCTCCTACACCAACTTGTGCACAGACATCCCAACAACAAAGAAGCGAAATTAAAGTGCTCCCCAACCAGAAGCCCTGGTTTAACAACAGGGTGAGGGAGCTGCTCAGAGCCTGGGACACAGCGCTGAGATCAGGGGATAGGGATGAGGGCGAGGGCCGACCTACCACAGAGGCATCGCATCTGCAGCGCGGAAATACAAACAACGCATTGAGGACAACTTCAATGAAAACAACCCCCCATGCAATGTGGCAGGGTGTAAGGAACATTACCGCCCACAAACAGAGCAACAGTAATCCCACCTCAACTGACCGCTCTCTCCCAGACCAGCTCAACACCTTCCTCCCTCGCTTTGGAGACTCTAGATCTAGCTCCAACAGGGGACTGGACCCACAAGCACCACCTCTCCAGAGAGCAATCAGCCACTCACTCTTCTGACCTTCGAGTCAAAGAGACCACTACACAACATCAACTGCAACAAAGCCACAGGACCTGATGGCGTTCCAGGACGAGTGTTGAAGGAATGCGCTGCACATCTCGCTTCAGTATTCACACGCATTTTCAACCTGTCTCTACAGCAAGCCACAGTCCAGCCCACTCACTCTTCACCCACAACTGCACTCCCTCCCACAACTCCAACACCATCATCAAATTTGCAGATGACACAACCATAGAGGGACTCATATCAGATAATAATGAAACAGACTACAGGGAAGAGGTCCAGTCCCTATCAGTTTGGCGCAGGAACGACGACCTCAACCTCAACACTAATTGACTACAGAAGAAACAAAACAAACCATAATGGACTGTGTATCAACAGGGAGGAGGTGGAGAGGGTGGCTAGCTTTAAGTTCCTGGGAGTGCACATAGTGGAGGATCTAACCTGGAGCCAGAACACCTCCCACACCATTAAAAAAGCCCAGAAGATGTCCTTCCTGAAACGCAATGGGTTCCCTCAGGAACTTCTGACATGCTTCTACCGCTGCACAGTCAAGAGCGCCCTGGCATACTGCTGCATCGTGTGGCACTCTAGCTGCACAGTCAAGAGCGCCCTGTCTAGCTGCACAGTCAAGAGCGCCCTGGCATACTGCTGCCTCGTGTGGCACTCTAGCTGCACAGTCAAGAGCGCCCTGTCTAGCTGCACAGTCAAGAGCGCCCTGGCATACTGCTGCCTCGTGTGGCACTCTAGCTGCACAGTCAAGAGTGCCCTGGCATAGTGCTGCCTCGTGTGGCACTCTAGCTGCACAGAAGCAGAAAGAGGGGACATGCAGCGGGTTGTCAGGACGGCTGAGAGGATCATTGGGTCCCCCCTACCAAACCTGAGTGAATTATACTCAAGCCGTCTTCACACACGGGCCACACACATCAGGCAGGACACCTCACACCCCGGACACTCCCTGTTCACCACCCTCTCCTCAGGCAGACTGAGAACCCCCAGCACACGCACAAATAGACTCCGGAACAGCTTCTTCCCCAGAGCTGTGAACATATTACAGAAATCATCCACAAATACAATCATAAAAACATACACACACACCCCTTACCCCCTCAGTGCAATCGGACGGAATGAATGTGTATGTGCAAGATTAATGTGTATGTATATATTTATTTGTATCTTTTTACTCCATGCTGCTATTTGGAGAGGATGGCTTCAACAGAATTCCGTTGTATCGCATACAATGACAATAAAGATCTATCTATCTATGACAAGTTAGGGTTAGGCTTAAGGTTAGGGTTATGACAGTCACAGTGTCATGTCACTCTTGTGAGATACCTTCAAGTCAAGTGTTCCTTATCCACCTGGATTAGGGATATACCTGTACCATGAGGGGAGACTCTGGGACACCACTGTTTGAGAGCAATTCTCTTCAGAATCAAATGACTACATTGCTTCAAATGCAGTACTGCAGTTTGTACGGCAAACACTTATCAAGGGGACACATAATAATAATAATAAAAAAATATTTTCATAGAACTTATCAAGGTAACAGAGAGCAACCCTTAAAACAGGTCAAGGCACAAAAGATGGAAAACAGAAAACAGGTTAAAACTGTTCCTTACAATAAAAAAATATAATAATAATAACTTGAAAATAAAACAACCAGGTAATATTATAAAAAGAAAAGGGGGGATGAAACAAACAAAAACAATTCTCAGTATTTTTAAAAACACAGTTTTGCATCATTATTTCCATCACCATGACAACAAAAAATAAAGTTTAGTTTATTTTTGTTTATTGGTTTGTGGAGCGTGGATCTGTGCCTGGTTGTGGGTGTAAACATGTCTGGATGGCATTAGAAGTATATTCCCCTATAGTGCCAGTCTGTGTGTCTGGACTCACTAGCTTTAAGGCCAGGACTGGGCCTCCAACATGAGAGAGCGAAACAACATGGCTGAAAGCATTGTGTAAAAACATGCAATGGAACCGTTGATTCAGTAAGAGGGTAAGAGTTTAAGAAGAACTATGTGAAGAGATATGGACTAAGTTTGTCAATGCTGGCATAAAGAGTACTGATGTCACAGGAGCAAACTGTAATGCCAGATTTATCATGGAATTATTTTTTTGCTTGTTTTTTTCCTTCTTTTGTATGGGACAAAACTATACAAAATTAGGTAACACTTTGCTTGACAGTATCGACATAAGAGTGACATGATACTGTCGTGAACACATGACAATGTCATGACAAATAAAACCTAACCCAAACCCTAACCCTAACCTCTAACACTAATCCTAACCCTAAACCTAACTCTAACCCTAAACCTAAACCTAAAGCTAAGCCTAATCCTAACCTTGAAGGGAAACTTGGCAGGATTTCCCCCTCTGCTGGAGAAATTGCGCATTATGCTATTTCAAACTGTGGGAAAAGGTAACGATAAAGCACATGGATTTGTTTACAAGCTGGCAAACGGTTAGCATACGTTTGGCAGAACTATGTGGATGTTACAAGGTAAGAAACACGATTTAAAACGAGTTTCCTGCAAATTGCCGTATACAGTCGTAAACCTGAACTCCCATGACAATCTACAGTGCTGCTTACTGATGAAAATACCACTTTTCATGCAGTGATGGGTCATGTGCACACATTGAGGAGAGTACACACAAAGGACAGCTTGCATAAACAACCATATGCCAGACATGTTAGAGTGGAAAACATGTCTGATTGTTTGATCACTGGCCACACACACACACCATGCATTTGATTAATGACTGCTAACATGTTTCAGTACATTTATTTGGTGGGGAAAGTGCAAGGTCTGTCAGCAAGCAAATGTCACGCATGAAATACAGCTATTGTTGTATGGGAGCATTGAGCTGACTCGTCAGTGTTTGCACTTCGGTGTCTTACCCATAATGTTAAAGTAGCAAATTGATGACCAGTAAGCCTGGAGCTCGTCTCTCACAGGAGTGTGAGCTGAGAGCTCAGTTTAATGTGCTGCTGTCAGGGAGTGTGTAACATCAAGCCCAGATTACAGACGTGATAACACACACACACACACACACACACACACACACACACACACACACACACATGCACGCTCTCAAGCTCAGAGCACACAGACAGGGGCGCAGGCATTTTCCATATAATACATGGAATAAATACGTACGCCAGCTCTGATGAAAACAAACATCCCCGATGATGATGATGATGATGATGATGATGATTGATAATAATAATAATAATAATAATAATAATAATAATAATAATAATAATAAAAGCTGAATATCAATTTTCAATTTACCATCCACCTTTGTTTCTCCCTCCACTCTAAACAAACAACATTTCGTTCCTGTTCTTTGTTTCCATAGTAGTTTATGCTCAGAATTCTTACACAGGGGAAAGACACTGAGCATTACTTACAAGCCGGTGTCTTTGGCGCGACTCTCGGGGTTAAGACTTTGTTATTCATGCGACACCTCATCCTCTCCACTCGCTTTTGCCTCCGCCCCCGATGCCTCGTTCCCGCATCCAGATGGCCAAGATAGCAGTCACATTTGGGCTGCTCCTGCGCTGCTCGTATGCCAAGCCGTCCGACAACACCATTAATCTCCCTTATCGGCATCGCGGCGAGAAGCCACGCACCCCGGCACAGGCGCTCGGGTTTACATTAGGCCACTGCAACCCTACAGAGAAAGAGGAAACCAAAACCTGAAGAGGTCTCCCTCCAAAAAAAAAAAAAAAAAAAAACGCCTACTTACTCACAGAGAAAAATAATCGTAATGGGGAAAAAAGAGATAAAATAATAGGTCGATCCTTCATTCCCTGTTGTGTTTTGAGCACTTTATTTATTTGTTTATTTAGCGCTCCCCCTCAGAGTTTCGTCACTTTAGTCAGCGTTGTCTTCTGTGCCATCTTAAACCAGAAGGCTTGACAATTTTGTAATTGCATTGTGCGATAAAAAGCTAATTAACTTACAGAAGATGCCTTATCAGCTGCTTGACTTATTTATTTATTTTTCTTCTTTTTTTTCCACGAGCACAGTTTATTACTCCAGCGGAACTAACCAGCACATGACCTTGATAAGATCAGAGGAGAGATGCACCATGTGCTCCACTCGCTCCTCCAGAGCACTAATCAAGGTTTAGGTACGTCTTTTTAAGAGAAGAGGGGGGGACGGAGATCAAAAGGACAGGGGAGGGCTGGGAAGGGGTCTTCTCCACACCAGGAGGAGGACTCTCCTCAATAAGCGCATGCGTTTCTGGTAATTTGCCATTAAGAAGAGACACCTCACTATGATAGCTTTGCTTATTTACACTGACAACGCCAACATACCGCTTCCCCAGAGTGACAGCGACTTAGGAATACATGTGAGCCGAGGACAAACAATTACAAAGGAATACATGCTACAAAGGATTTGTATGTAGTATAATTATAAAGGAATGTTATACAATCTACCTTTATTTATTTATTTACCTTTTTACAAGATATACAAGATAGAATGTCTGTTGTAGTTTGTGTCAGTTTGGAGGCAACGCCGGGGCTGTGTAGAAACTGTTTGCTTTTAGTGCACACACAGAAGTCTTAAGTCTTAGGCGGGCATCACACCAGCGGCAAGCAGCAGGTTTTCTATTGTTCTCTATGGTTCTGCAGCGGAACGGTGGCAGTGCTAGCGTAACACTAGTGTTGAACAAGCTGAGCGTTGAACTTGGTTCAACTTTCAAAGTGCAACACGAGTGTATTTAATTGTCACTGTAGTAGGCAAACCGTTTGGGTTGCTTAGGAACGAGATAGAACTTATTATGGTGTAATATATGGTGTTATTATGTATTATTAATGGTTGCCTCTGCCTGTCGCTTGCTGCTGGCCAATGTGATCTTCGCCTTAAGTCTTAAGCTGAGACTAAAGCAGTGTTTCCAGACTCACTGCACTCCCAGCAACAGCAGCAGCAGCGTTGTCTGTCACGTGTCACGACAGCGGTGGCGCAGGAGTAGGAGCAGAGGCAGGGACAGGACTGAGGCATTCCGTGTGGCTGGATCCCGACTGGAAGGTGTGCAGTGTGTCCCGTGTTAAGGTGCGGCCTAGTCGAGGCCTGTCGTCGGGATCTAAAGCGGGAGCAGGGTAAGGCTGAGCTGAGCGAACACAGGGGGCAGGTGAGACAAGGGTGTGTGTGAGAGAGGGTGAGAGGGCCGACACACAGCCTCGCTTAAAGACCGAGGCTAAGTCGGAGAGGACACGGCCCCAAAGAAAGCCTGTGCTGTGTATTTAAATGAGCCGGACGCTACACTCAGACAGCGAGTCGAGGAAATGTGCCGTGTCGGAGAAGGCAGCTGGAGCTTTTTATCCATCTAGCTTAAGGAACGTGTTAAGATGAGAGCTTAAGATGAGAGCTTCTAGAGTACTGCTCTGCAAGCTGCCCAATGTCAGTCATAATGTGAACACCTGGGCAGACACTTTGCCATGTAATCTGAAAATGCCTAATGCATGTAATGTACAGTATATAGGGTTCAATGGTAAAAGGAAAAGATAGTACTTTGTTTTCATGTGTTTGTTTTCTCGTACATTAAGCCTTGTCCTAGATAGAGAATTTCAGTGAGGATACAGTATTCACTGAAAATATGCTTTTATTCTAGGATTAGTTTATATCCCTAAAAACAACTCAAAAAGTTACATTTTAAATCAAGATAACTTACAAATATACTTCTAAATACAATATTCTGTACACCCTTTCATCCTCCTATCAGAGTGACCTCAATTTGTGATTTATGTTTTCAAAATGAAAAATGTGAGGGAGCGAACTTGAACCTTGCCCCGCACGTCTGTGGCAGCTTACCATTTCCATGTGTGCTCAGATCTACTGTGCAGGATTTCAATGACAATGAAACGCCCTAATAGAGTTTGATAAGATTAATGGAATGTTTGCGTTAATTATCCCGTTAGTTTGTTTAATTTAGCCTGCAAATGAGTTTCCACTGTTCCAAAGGCAAACTACCACCCTCTACTGAAGCAATTACAGCTGGAGTTGTTTGGCTCTATGTTCAGCCTCTGCCCCCATAGGAGATTGTTTGTCTGCATGACTGAATCATTATTATATGGATCAAACAATAAAGGGGAACAAGCGCTCGCTGTTGTCTCTCCTATCAGTCGATCTAACAGCAGAACATAATGATGGAACGGGGAACCTGTGTTCTCTCTAATACCGTAGCCTACTTTCTCTGCAGTCTTTTTTGTTTGTTTGTTGGTTTGGCCCAAAACTGAAAAATAACTAGACAGAGTACATTTTTAAACATTTTTTAAACATAACATTTTTTTATTGTTATTATTATTATTATTTTTATTTTTTTTGATGGTGAAGACTTTCCATAAGGGAGTGCTGGATATGGAACACGCAATTATGCAAAACGAAAAGGAAGATAGGCTTTTGGATATGGTTAATTACACATACACACACACAGTGTCAATGGTGGACAGCATGTTGCATGAGGACCATTAGTGTTGACCTGACACAACCCTGTGTGAGTGTTACTTACCCTGCATATCCAGAGGTAACCCCCCCCCCACCCCCCACCCCCTGTGGACAGGACCCTGCTCTGCTGTTTGGCTTTCATGTCATCTTACACAGACACACATGCAGGCACACACACACACACACACACAAATGCAGGCGCACACACCCATATTCATACACACACGCACACATACACACATGCATTGCACACCCACATTCATACACACACATACATGCACACACACACATACAGTACAAACACAGGCACACACACCCACACCCATACATTAATACACACACATACATGCACACACACACACACACACACACACACACACACACACACACACACACACACACCATCATATTTCCAGAGGGCCACACGCTGGTCTTTACTCCACCGTCTGCTCTGTCTGCACACATGGACTGGAGATCCAAAGCACAGATGCCTGGCTTCAGCAGGCATGGGATTTAAGGCCACCGCTCTCTCTCTCACACACACACACACACACACACACACACACACATTCACACAGACATACACATACATATACACACATTCATACACAGACACATGCACGCAGACCAACTGAAACACAGACTCAGAGATATACCCACTCTAAAACAGACACTCGCTGGTGCACACACACACACACACACACGCAGATGGACATGATACACCCACACACACAGTTATAAACAGCAACAATATTAAGTAGCTATCCCCCAAATCTGGGAGGATTGAGGATTCAGAAACGGCTTAGAAAGAGAGAGCTGCTCGCCCCACAGTCCCTGCTGTCTGAATAGGAAATGTGTGTGTGTTTGTGTGCGTGTGGAGATGTGTGCATCTCTATGACAATGTGAGTAGTATATGTACGATTGAATCTTTATGTGTGTGTGTGTGTGTGTGTTTGTGTGTTTGTTTGTTTGTTTGTGTGTGTGTTTGACTGTTTGTGTGTGTGGAGATGTGTGCATCTCTATAAATATGTTGTGTGAGAATGTGAGTAGTATGTGTGCTATTCCTTCTTAGTGTGCGTGTATTTATTTTTGTGTGTGTGTGTGTGTGTGTGTGTGTGTGTGTGTGTGTTTGTTTGTCTCTGTGTGTGTGTGCTTGCATGTGTATGTGGCAGCTGGCAGCATGACTATTAGTGTCTGTGATGGTGCCTGAGCCAAAACTAGATATGGATGCGGACTTTAAAAAACAACCACAAATTCAGTAGCATTTTTACTCTGCACTGTGCTTTCCTAAATAATATACACAGTTCATGTCTAGAGTCCTGCACTGTGCTTTCCTCAATCATATACACAGTTCATGTCTAGAGTTCTGCACACCACAGGAACTACTGAAGCAGCATTATTGTGTTTGAGCCTAATCACTACATCCAGTCATGTACATTTTGATAATCTCACTGGGGTAAATATATTTGATATACTGTATGATGTTACAAGTTTAACTAGTACATACTAAATCAAAATGTGCTAGCTGTCATATCAGATATGCTAAATATACTGTCTGTAAGTTAGCTGACAATTTTAATTGACAATTTATTCTAACTTGGAATATTGTAAATTGTAAAAATTTAAACAAATTGTAAAAAGAAAAGATTGTCAAAATTCCCAAGTTTAACTACATGTACCTCTCTGTCCCTCCCCATCTCCCTCTCTCACTGATACATTTTGTCTGGCACCTGTGAAAAATATATTTTTGATGTGTGCACCAGTTTTTAACAAAAGTTTAACTACCCATGGAAAGTTTGTTGAAATTTACCAAAAACGTTCTGCCCCTCTGCAACCCTAATGCACAGCTGCCGTGCCACTGCCAAGAGCACGTGCCGCAGGCTGTTTACTATCCCAGAATCCTCGGCGTGCCTCAGAGGGTCGGAATGGCTGAGGACTAAAGCACCATTTGTTTTAGTTAGAGCAGGTCAGAACGTGGACAGCAGTGCAAGGAGCCTGCGAGAGACCAAGCCGGGCTTCTATGGGCCTCACAGGTACACGACAGAGAATGAGGCCCCAGTCACACACTCGGGCTGGATTCGGGTCACACGTGGGCCGGACTCAGGACGGACCTGCTGGGTCCCACTTGGGCCACACACGACACCAACATAACACAGCCAAGAATATACACCGAAGGATGAGGAGAGGTGTCTAGGGTGTGTGTTTGCCAGTGTGTGTGTGTGTGTGTGTGTGTGTGTGTGTGTGTGTGTGTGTGTGTCTTTCTGTGCAGGTTTCACATCAGCTAGGAGATTGTCGTTTTCTTTGTGTCTCTCTCTCTCTGCTCTGTCTTAGTCACTCACCGTCTGTCTTTTCCTCGGCCTTTTGTTGTCTATTTACCACAGACGAAACACACACTTCTAAACACACACTTTCAGTCTCACACTCTCTCACCGTCTGTCTTTTCCTCGGCCTTTTGTTGTCTATTTACCACAGACGAAACACACACTTCTAAACACACACTTTCAGTCTCACACTCTCTCACTGTCTTTCTTTTCCTTTGTCTTTGCTTGTTGTCTGTTTTCCATAGAGAAACGCACTCTCTCCCTGTGTGCTCTGCCAGGTGGTGGCTGCCACTCATTCTCACTCTCTCTATTTCTCCCTCTTTCTGTTTCTTTCTCTTTTTCTCTCTTTCTCTTTTGCTGTCTGTCTTTCTCTGTCTCACTTTGAGTTCAAAGCATTCAATTCAATAGGCTTCACTGGCATGACCATCTGAAGGAACGACAGTGTTGCCAAAGCTTAGAACACAGTCACAGAAACACATCAAAACACTGAAATTGCAGAAATTCAATATGCGTCATGCACTACACATTTT
>NW_027468657.1:19843884-19996384 GCF_046254945.1 Alosa pseudoharengus
GGCTATGCTAAGTTACATGTAACAATTCCCCTATTATGAGTTTGTTTACCATCAAATTGGCTTCATAAAGGTTATACTAAGGTGAAAACCTTTACTGTAACATAAACATCTTACCTGTGGTATGTAAGTGTGTTTTAGTCACATACAGTGTCTCACAGAGGTCTTCATGAAGCCAGTAAAACCTTAGCCTTCAGTCTCCCGTCAGAGAGCACGGCAGCTGAGATAAGACATGCTGCACCTACAAAGGAACAGTTGATGTCATCACACTGCAATCTCTGCAGTTCAAACCATGCAGCCAAATTCAAAGGAAAACATCAATGACTGTTCTGCACATGTGTGCTCAAACACACACACACACACACACACACACACACACATACACACACACACACACACACACACACACACACAGACACACACAGACACACAGACACACACACACACACACACACACACAGACAGACACACACACACACACACACACACACACAGACAAACACACACACACACACACATACAAACACATACACACACACACACACACACACACACACACACAGACAGACACACACACGCACACACACAGACACACACACACAGACACACACCAACACACACAAGATAAGACAACAGTGGCTATTTTGTGACAGCTGAAAGACATCTGAAAAAAAAATTATATACAGTAAAAGAGTTGGTCTGACGTACACATATGCATGCATTCACCTATAGAACTGAGTAAGCAGACACACACACATACACACACACACACAGACACACTCACACACACACACAGCACCAACCACAAATGCACAAGTAGATCCTTGCTTATTCTGCTAAAAAAAAAATAATAACAGACACACGTGAACACACACACACACACACACACACACACACACACACACACACACACAAGCAGACATACCCACCCACCCACTCGCAAACATAAACAGAGCGGGAGGGGAAACTAAGAGAGAAAAATCAACATCTATCCAAATGATTTAAGGGCTGTTTGTGTTGCATGACAGTTGAGAAATGTCTTGTTTTTGAGAAACATGCCTCGTGGTTGCTGTAACCTTGAGTTTCAGGACACATTTTTCTTCTATCTGAGATGTGAGACTCTCAATGCACTGGCTGACTAAACAGGGCCCTCTGGTCTCCTCTGAAGCAGTGGAGAAGTGGATGTGTGTGTGTGTGTGTGTGTGTGTGTGTGTGTGTGTGTGTTTGTGTGTGTGTGTGAGTGTGAGTGAGTGAGAGCAAGACAGGGGTGGAGAACTTTCAATTACATTCCAGTAACCCCCCACTCCCACCCCATTCCCAACCTCTGAGGAAGGAGCCAACCAAACCATCCTTCACTGAAGCATGTTTCCCTGGCGACCACCCAAACCAACGCAAGTTGCCATGACAGGAGGGGACCCCCCAGCGCTCGGCCGAAAATGAAAGAGAAACAGACCCCTAATCATACTCTAGAGAGAGGAATGGGCAGGGAGGCTATTAGTGGCTTTAGAGCCTTTCCTCTTCCTTACCCTTCCATCTAGTGCCCCCCTGGCCTTGCCTTTCTTTCTCACTTCGCTCCCTCTCCTCCTGTCCTCTCTTCTCCATCTTCATCCTTTCCATATAGTGCCCCCATGGCCTTCCTTTTCTTTGTCACTTCACTCTCCTTCCCTCTATCCCTTATCCTCTCCTCTCCTGTCTCTCTCTCCTCCTCTCTCTCTCCACATCTCCTCTCCTCATCTCCTCCTCCTTTCTTCCTCCTCTCCTCCCTCCCTCTCCTCATCTCCTCTCTCTCCTCTCCTTCTCTCTCTCCTCATCTCCTCTCTTTTTTTCCTCTACTGCTCCTCTCCTCCTCCTCTTCATCTATTTACTCATTTGTCTCCCCCTCTCTGTCCTCCACTCCATCTTAATCAACTCAGCTCAACTCTGAGGTGCTTTATTAGCATGACTGTTTGGATGCAGTGGTTCCCAAACACAATTTGCATATGCAATATAACATCGAAAGGAAAGACAGAGCATACAGTACTAGAGTAATCAATGATAATTAATAACACATTAACTTTCTCTCTCTCTCTCTCTCTCCATTTCTCCCTGTTTCACTTTATGTTACTCTGTAGTCTCATCTTATCCATCTATCTAAACTGCTTGACGAAGTCTCATGGCTGAAGAGGAAGAATAACCCACATATAATGTATTATGCCTTCACGGATGCCCAGCTTAGCGGATCAGAAAATCCCCAGCTCAACATCTTTCATTGTATAACTGAATTATACCAGTAGCAATCATAAACAGAAAACTCTCTCTCTTTCCTCTGTCTGCCACACCTTTAACTCTTTTGGCTTAAACTGCTGTGCCTGTGCCACAGACCTTCAGGAGCAAAGCAGTGCTAAGTTCCTGATTAATGGCCATTGGGCTTTAGCTTATGGCTAAATCAGACACTATCAATTGCAAGACACTGCTGGCAAAAGAGCATGCTAAGCAAAGCCCACTTAACAGAAAGGACTAAATAACCAGAGCAAAAGCAAGTTTGTCATCCTCTAGGCATGGATAGTTGGACAATAGATTTAAGATAAAAAAGAGTATTTTGAAAGTTCCCAGAGCATGAGGTTCCTAATATAAGAATAAGATGCTGAATGGGAACTGCCAGAAGCTTCTACTAAATAAATATTTAGGAATAAAAAATTAAATAACAGAACAAAGTTTAGAGGGGAAGCTTCATCATTAGCCTTGTAAATGTTATCAAATGTTGAAATTGTGTGTGTGTGTGTCTGTGTGTGTGTGTGTGTGTGTGTGTGTGTGCTGCCTCTGTCCACGAGCCTGGTGTCTCCAGATTCCCAGCCCTTCATCCTCTCAGTGCCTAGCAGTGGTCACCACGGACAACAGCCCTGCTGAATAGAGAGCGGATTAGCATTCATTAGCCTATTGGTTCCCTCCTACGGATGCACCAATCAGGTGGCGCAGAAATCCTCAGCAGCAGCAGCGTGGTTACCTGGCACTCACGGACACACACTCTCACAAACACACAAGCACATACACTCACACAGAGTCTCACAAACACACACACACAGAGACTCTTATAAACACACACATACACAGAGAGAAATAAACATGAACAACCCCCACACACACAGGAAGAAACATGCATCCTCCACACATCAACCATCAATGTAAACACGCACACTCACAGAGATATGTCCCCTCACACACACACACACACACACACACGCTTAATCCAATTCCTAAGGTTCATTTCAGGCAAAAACAGGTATTAATCAAGCCGCCCATCAGTCCTCCCAGGATAGGCATGTGGTTGATGACGCCCTACACCCCTATCTGAACCCCCCACTCCAATCACTCACATCCCCTCAGGCTGCACAGCAGCATCCGCTTCATCAGCTCAGAAGGAAGCCTCCACTCCTGAGGTCTCCATCTACAAGCTGCGCACACCCACTGAGGATGAGCGTACACACACACACACACACACACACACACACATGCACAACTACATACACACGCAAACACACACACGCACACACCTACACACACACACAGACACACGCACACATATGCACACCTACACACATGCTCACATACTGTATGCACACACGCAAACACACACACACACACACACACACACACACACACAGACACACGCACGCATATGCACACCTACTGTACACACATGCACACACACACATGCACACCTACACACACACACATATGCACACACGCACACACACACAGACACACGCACACACACATTCACCTAAATCCCCTGAGCATCGTTCACATCCTCACAAGTCCAGAAGTGGCCTAGAATGTCCAAGCCATCAGTGCATCAGCGTCAGATCTGGGGGTCAGGAGCCCTGACCAGTAGGACCACTATTACATTAGAATGAAAAAGACTAGGTGTGTGTGTGTGTGTGAATAAAAAGGACAGTGTGTGTGTGCCATCCTCATCCTTGCTGATAGAGCAGAAACCGAGCAGAGAAGTGTTGCTAAGTAACTCAGAATTTACAGATTTGTGGAGCGAGGGCTTTGTTTATGAAAGAATATTTCACTAAACTGACCCTTAAAAAAAAAATTTTTTGTTACACTATCTTATCATACAATAAACAATTAACATTAAAAGGAGCGCTGTGAGCATTAGGTGACATTTACGTAGGACAACAAACCAATCAATATGTTTTACCTTGCTTCGGGAAACGACCAAGAGACTCCCATTTGCTATACAAACAGAAGAACAATCCCTTTTCCCTTGTGTTCACCTTGACCAGATTTTCTAGACTTAGTTATGTGCTTTTGATGGCAACTTCATGGAATGCACAATCCGAGGCATCACTGGGAGGGGAAAAAACAACATTTCAGCTCTTTGTGTGAAGTTGAAGATGTGGCATCAGTCACACGCCATGACAGTGGATTTAGCTTTTTCTATTTCTGCTAACAGTAGGCACAGCGACTAACACAGAATGGCATGCAAGGTCAATGAGCAGCCACATACACATTCAGTACAGAGGACCATTGCCAGAGCCTGTTATACCACTATAAAGTGCAACGAGGACTTTCCTTACATTTAGAAGAGAGTGAATGGATTGACCTTGACTGAGGGTCAGATGGACGAATGGTGACCTTGACTGAGGGTCAGATGGATGGATGGCGACCTTGACTGAAGGTCAGATGGATGGATGATGACCCTGACTGAGGGTCAGATGGATGGATGGTGACCTTGACTAAGGGTCAGATGGATGGATAACGACCTTGACTGAAGGTCAGATGGATGGATGATGACCCTGACTGAGGGTCATATGGATGGTGTGATCTGTTTGCATATGTACATTATAAAATGACGTCATCAGCACTGGTTACATTTGGTCATTTACATGGGATCTCACAAGGACTTCATGTACAGGTATCACTTTGCTTGTGAATTCAGTCCCCCTCTCTCTCTCTCTCTCTCTCTCTCTCACACAGACACACACACACACACACACACACACACACACACACACACACACAAATGATGCTACTCAAGTAAAAGTACCAATACTTTGATGAAATATTACTCAAGTAGGCCTACAAGTTAAAATACCAATCTGAAAATGTACTCAAGTAACAGTAAAAAGTAGTTAATTTAAAATGTACTTTAAGTAAAAGTTACTTAGTTACTTTTTTTTGGGGGGGTGGGTACCAGCACAACCAGTTTTACCAGAGACTTTCTAATCAGGGGATACAGCACTCAAAAAATCCTCCATAGTAATGCATGGGGTTAGTTTGTAACGTCAATATGGCAGTTGTCTACACATATCACAACCCTTCCGCGGCAAAACGTCAACATGTTTGAATTTCCCCTGGGGATCAATAAAGTATCTATCTATCTATCTATCTATCTACATGTGAATACATTGAGCCAATCATGTGGTGTGCTGTGAAGACAACGTGCCAATCATCTGTTGTGATCTCGCCGCTGGAGCAAGATTGGTGTTGTGAAGCCTTACGCACACGCATTTCTGCCAAAATAGATGCCCGATAAGTGCCCAAAAAGCGTTGCAATATGGCCGCCGAGTGGAGGTACTTGCCTAAAAGGACTTTGGTTCTAGCTCGAGTTGCTGCAGCCAGCAGCTAAGGCAGCCATGTTCATGCTCCCAGTGTGTAGCGCTGTAGCTGCAGCAACTCGAGCTAGGTAAAACCGATTGTTTCAGTTTTGTTCATACCGACAGTACTCAGTGACGTTGAGAAATGGAGATCTATGTGAAAAATCACCGGAGTTCTTCTTTAAGTTTGAGCAGTAGTTGTTTTTCAAAGTTGGTCGCTTTGCAGTGAACAGTAATCCAGCACAACTGAAAAGCCCCTCACAGGCAGCTGAGGCAGGCAGGCCAATGTTGAGTTGCAGAGAGTTTTTTTATATTTGGAAACGAGCAGAAGGTTCAGCAGATTAAAGGGCGTCAAACTGGGGGGGAAAGTGGGAAGTATAGGGCCCCAATGGAAGAGAGGGCCCTTGAAAAGTGGAATACGGGGGGCACAACATTTTCACCAGGCATTAGTAATAACTCAGGTAATCCACACATAAAAAATCCAAACAACTCCATAAGGGGACGCTGGTGAGACACGCCGCTCCGTCTGGCATCATGTTTTTGTTTGTTTTTATGTAATGTTCGTAATTTTTTGTAATGATTTGTCTAGTTAAATGTTTTCTCTCTTTATTTACGTTATTTTTTATAGTTTTCCTGTTATTCTCTTGTTCTCTCTCTGATGTTAACGTCTGTCCATTGGGAGCTTGCTATGGCTAGCTTTTGCCCTGGGCCTCTTACATCCTTCCCATCCATCTGTGAGCCGGTGCTGCCATGCCAACTGCCTGGAGTCTGGATTGAGCAGACTAACGTTAACGTTGAATGACTCTGCATTACGGACCAACTACGGTCGCTGTTAAAAGTCCACCGAGTTGCTGATCTACAAGATCGCCCATGACTTCGGACTGTTATGCTTCCAGTGATCTCCAGACTAACAAGGCCTAACGTTCACGTTATCTCCAAACTGCCAGTGAGATGAAGAACTTTGTTGGCGTTGCATCGGTTGTGGAGACACAGCTGTGCGCAGTTTCACGCGAGTCATCATTGCCCTTGGACATTTTCAGCCGGTTGGATATTGGACTAATTTTTATTTTAAATTTTTATTTATTAATTTGTTTGTTGTCTGTCTTGTATGTCTTGGTGTCACGGGTACGCTGGCGACTACGCCGCTCCGTCCGGCATCGTTTGTTATTTCTTAAATGTAGTTCTGTCTTGGTGTCACGGGTACGCTGGCGACTACGCCGCTCCGTCCGCTATTGTCTTTGTTAGTCTATGTGTCATTGGCAATGTCTTATATGTGGAGCGCTTTGGGTTACACTTTGTGCACATTAAATGCGCTATACAAATAAAACTGACTTGACTTGACTTGACTTGACTATAATTAAAGAGTAGTTATCCTTTCTATCTGTGCAAATTAATATAAGCTTGGTTAGTAGCCTACATATTGATGGGCTAAAAGGTTTTTCATTACCAAGGTGTCACACAAGAAACATTTCATGATGGATAAAAGCAAAAAGCTCTCCCAAGACCTTTGCAACCTTATTGTTGCAGAACATATCAATAAAACTGGTTACATATGCATTTCAAAACTTCAGAATCTTCCAGTAAGCAGCATGGGAGCCATTATCTGCAAGTGGAAGGAACATCGCTGCATCATCAACCGGCCATGCACAGGATCTCCTCGCAATATTTCTGACCAGGGAGTCAGAAGGATAGTCAATTCCAAGGGCCAAGGACCACTCTGAGAAAGACTTGAAGGCAGCCAATTCAATTAAACAGTTCTGGAAGTAACTAAAGATCAGGATTCACAAGAGGGACCCCTGGAATCTGTTTAGAACAATGGGCCAAAATCACACCTGATACTGCGACTAATAAGTTTTGTCATACAGGAAATGTCTTGAAGCTGTCAAACAAAGGCTTTTCCACAAAGTATTGGAGAAATTTCAGTAGGCACGTTCAATACTTTTTTCCTGTGTCATTCCACTTTATTACACATAACTCTTATGTTTGGATTTTTTATATGTGTGTTAATATAATGTGTGGTGAAAGTTTTGAATAGACTCACTGGAAGTTTAGGCTAATTACTGAAAAACATTTTTAAGTGTTCAATACTTATTTCCACCATATATTTATTTTACCTGAATATTTTAACTTCCAAATTAAATGTCAAAATGAATGTCAGAGGAAATTTAAAGTTTGACTGACTGGATTTTGTATACAAAACATAGTGAAAACTGTCTAAGGTCACTCTCACTCTCCCTTGCTAAAGAGCTAAATGGTTTAGTCCGCCTGCACGATAGTCTATCTTTTGTTTATTTAGTTGAGCATCGCTAGTAGTGGACCGCTAATTGCTGTGCTGCTGGTGCAATGACTTTCTCCAAGAAAGCCAAGTCAGGTTACCAAAAACAAAGGCCGAAACAGGAAAAAGAGAGAAATCAAAATGAGGGGAAACAACTGCTAAGGGACCGTTCGTTATTTACAAACAGGGTCACCGGAGGGATTTTGAGTGCTTCAATCAAAAGTTGCATGACCCTCCCCTGCCTGCAGGAAAATTTTCAACGACCCTTCAGCAGTCTTTTCAAAAAAGACATGACCCTCCCCGGCCAATTGTCGATACCTTCCGCCCACGATATAAATCGCTATGAAAACACATCGACTTAAGCTATCGTTCTAAACTCACCCTCTGCTTTCTGTTACCTAACATGCCAACTTTTTCCGGGTTTAGGCCTATCATTTTAACTTTGTCTTAAAAAGTTAAAATGATCCTTTAAAACTGTCTTGCCGTTTTAATATTTTCCCGTAGAATATCCCATATTACTGTAATACTCTCATAGTCCTGCATTCTGGCCTGTCTCTGTGTTGTCCTGTTGTTACCCCTTGCCCTTCCAGAGAAACAGATGTATTCAAATCATCGTTTTGCTTGCTTGAATGCGACCTCAGAGTGATGTTAACCTACAGTAGGCCTATTTAAGTTAACGACGTGGTTGTCGTGAGAGCACGATTCATTGGCGCTTGCAGTGTTCGGCCGTAGGCTATGTCTACGTCCGCACCTGCCAGGCTAAGAGCCAAAGAAATCCCCCTGTATTCACTCCAAGTTGGCCTACCATAACTTACCAACTCTACACTGTAGACCATAAACTGGCTATTTATATGACCAATGTATTTGTTCAACTTTATGAACCAGAATTACGCACTGCTACTTGGAACGTAACACATTTTTGTTGGCAGGAGAGAGAATGACAGCGATTAACAAATTGCACTTGTTGCTGGTTACCAATAAATAGGGCCTACTATATATTTTTTTGCAAACAACAAAAACAGAAAGGATGGAGACAGCAAAGCTAGAGATGGGCAGGAACAAGGTCAATTGGTAGAAATGCTTGTCAAAACGTTAGCTGGATGTGTGGATGAATGAAGCACATATGCTTTATAAGCATGCACACTGTTTAAGTTAGGCTAGGCTACACGTAAACTACAAGTAAATCAAAGTTAAATTTAGCTTTTTTAGGGCTGGATAAAGTTGACCAAATGGATATAGGCTGTTAGGCGTGAATAAAGTAGGCTACAGTACTTTGTTGCTCCAACCCTTCCAACGTTAATGGGGACGGATGTTGACATTTTCCGTATTTTGCGTGAGAAACCCGGGAAATCTCCCTTATTTTTATTGTTCAATGTTGACAGAGCTATGGAACGAAAGAGAACGTTATATGGCGACAGAAATCAACAATCAAACAAGCCACTTTGATTTTTTGCTGTTTTCATTAATACAAAAGATGGGTGACCCCCCTCCTAGACAAAAAAAAGTTAGGTGACCCTCCCCTCAACAAAGAATAAAAAGACATGACCCTCCCCTATTTTCCTCCGGTGACACCGTTTATAAATAACGAATGGTCCCTAATAAACTTATTTTCAAAGGAAAGTGAGCACAAACGTCAAAACACGAAATCCCATGGTGTTTGCTTGAATATCTCCACAATCATTAGTGCTAAAACGAACTGAGACAACCCATTGAAATAGCGGAAAATACACTTTCATATAGAGATGTCCGATAATATCGGCCAACCGATATTATCGGCCCGATATTAGCATAAAAATGTAATATCTGTTAATATCGTTATCGGATTTTTTTTGCCTTAAAACCGATAACATAATGCTTGCGTTACACCCAAATAGTGCCTATGCGCTCCTGAAGCGTTTACCGGCGCACAGATGATGACCTCATCAATCTGCGTCTTGAAGCATACAAACAAGCCATAGATATATACACTAGATGTCGCCTTCTGCTTCTCAGCATGCGTCAACACCGCCGCCATCTTTGTACAGGGATCTGAAGCGCTAAACTAGTTCTCCTGTATTGTCAGCGTTACCTATTTAGCGACGTTTGGCCATCCCCAGCGATAGAAAACCTTTTTAGCGATTAGCGACAAATTTGGGAACTTCTCACAATGATGGCAGATCGGCTTCTTTGTTGTTGAAACGTAAGAAAATCACCTTTCTCATGGCTTGTCATTTATGAATTCAGCTACATCTCGTTTGCCCATGGCACTGACCCATGATTATAAAAGTAACGACTGGCGTAGCCTATGTAGTAGCAGAGGTAAATGTTCTACAGATCTACAGCAACTTCTGGTGAGATTAGAACTTACATGAGTAAACGAAACGAGGGGTATGTGGCCTCAACCAGAGCCTGTCTAGAAGAGCCTGTTTACTTTCATTGTATCGAACCTGGTTGCAGTTTACTCATTGTTCCTCTAGGGGCCGCCGCTAGCTAGTGCAGAATGAATGGGAGTCTATGGGGCTAGACGGGTAAAATGTATCTTTATTATCGTCTTAAGCTTAGTTTTCTCTAGACTCAACCATAAATACATGCCTGTCAGTTGGAACAACCCAAAAAACTAGATAATTGCTTGAGATTTTGACGATTTATGGTGATTTTATTTTCGCTAGATCTTTGCCCAGATTGACGCTAATGCATTATAGAGGAGTGGATCACTGAAGCAAGATGGCGTCTCGATTGACGCATTCGTTCCAATGAACAGCAGTAGTCAAGGCGACATCTAGTGTATATGTCTATGCAAACAAGCGTGGATGGCTGCAGTAACAAACTTGCTCGTGGCCGTAGTAGCCCCTTGCGTTGGCCGTGACGCCCCTTTGAAAATCAGAGGTTTACAGGCCACGGTGGCTTGGTGCCCCCTTTTTTAAATATTCTGCTTTGCGTCCTACTAATAGCGATATATATTTAGCCTATGGCCTATGGCCAAATTACGCAGTGGAGAAAGTGACAGCGCAAGAAAGAAAGTGCGTCCAAATTAACCCATCCTACTCATCACACAGACATCACAAGTATCACATGAAAGAGCTTTTTCTCAGCTTTTAATCGATGTTAGCCGCTAATTGCTGTGGTGAACGGTTCGCGAGAAAAGTAAATAATATCATTCAATTTAATCATAAATTCTACCGAAGGTTTTGCGTCCATCTCCCTACCCATTCATCTCGGTGGAATACTTCAGAACCCTTCGTTTAACACATGACAAACCATATATCAGAATAAACAGCAGACCTTACCGAACAGAAAGGTGTAAAGCAGTCCCCTGTACAGTTAGCCGTTCCAGACTAATCCCGTTTTGAATTTGCAGTAAATTTCAACATACATGGATGTCTCCAAATTTGGGATTTAAGTTTTACACTGTGTTTAAATTGTTCCACATTATTTCATAACGGGCCAAATACAAAACAAATATTACAAATGTCGCCTAGATATCGGTAAATCAGAGGACAGCTGACTATAAGAGTTTGTGAAAGTAGCCTTCATGATCACAAAATGCTAAGCATGCATCTAGGCTATTTGAGTTTCTTAAAGCTGAGCTGTGCTTAAATTGTTCAATAATGATTTCATAACAGGCCAAATATAAAATAAATGTTAAATATAGCCTAGATATCTGTATATGAGGAAGGACGGGTTTAGAGTGAGGGTCTGTCTTGTGTCACAAACACCTTGGCTCAAAAGGGAATGGACATAGGGAGACTGACACCGTCGGATAACGTTTAAATCATAATCTTAATTTATTTACAAATATGTACATAAGTCAGTAAATGAGGAGCAACAAAAGATAACATAAAGTGTCATGCGCATCAGCAATGTGTAGTGCATAAAGAAAAGGCAATCTGAACAGCCGCAGCCAGGTCTCAGCAGCGTCAAGCCTGAACAGGACAGAGAGGCCGAATGAGGCCACAGGACACAGGCTTTATTCCAGAGTCCATTGACATGGAGCCACGCCCCCCGTTAACAAGAGACCACTGGAACCCTCCAGTTCCTCCTGCAGGTCGAAAGAGACATGACAAACAGGAACAATATGCCTAGTGCTCAGAGGTACCATAAAGGCAAAGGGAGGAAAAGGCGTAACACCTCACGGCACGGCAAAGCCGGGGCGTCACATCACTCCCCCCCAAAAGACAGGAGCCCATATCATGGGATTCTGGAAAAAACTTCTCTAAACCCCATCACCACAATCTATTCTATAGCTAACAAACCCAAACCAAAAAAAACAAACTGTGCACACTCATAGGCCTAAGTGAACACCCACACAGGCTGTACATCCACACTGAACCAACAGCCAACCCGTCCACAGTGTCGCTCATGACCTCATTATAGTCCCCACCCTCCCATATATCCGGCGCCTGGACACACAGGAGACCTGAAACAGAATAAGACATGAGACAGACAGACATACAGACAGATATACACATTCATTCCAACCCCTCCGGGGCTCGAGAAAGGGCGTCAGCCATTACATTTTCCCGGCCACGGATGTGCCGAATGACAAGTCTGTACGGCTGTAGAAAGAGTGCCCAGCGCATTAAGCGCTGGTTTGGATTTTGGAGAGAATGGAGGAATGTGAGGGGATTGTGGTCCGTAAACACCACAACAGGATGTAAGCCTCCCCCCACATAAACATCGAAATGCTGGAGAGCCCATATTAATGCTAAAGCCTCCTTCTCGATTGTCGAATAATTCCATTGATGCTTATTAAACTTGCGTGAAAAACGCCTGTCAACACCAGCGTCGTCCTTTTGCAGCAAAACTGCACCTGCACCAACCTGACTGGCATCAACCTGTAACAAAAAAGGTTGTTCCAGTCTTGGCGCAGCCAAAACCGGAGCAGAGGTCAATACCAATTTTGCATTATCAAATGCTTTCTGACACTCGGAAGACCACTCATACTTGACAGAGCTCTTCAACAAATTGGTTAACGGGGCAACAACTGTCGAAAAGTTTGAGCAAAAATTCCTGTAATACCCAGCCATGCCCAGGAAACGCATCAGCTCTTTCTTCGTAGCGGGAGGGGGGAATCTGTCAATGGCCAATACCTTTGCCCTCACAGGCCGCACCACACCCTGCCCTACCACCTTACCCAAGTAAACCACAGTGGCCTGTGCGAATTCACATTTTGCAAGGTTTACTGTTAGGTTGGCTGCCAGAAATCGCTCAAACAACGCTCGAATGCGGCCCAGATGTGTATTCCAGGTATCTGCATAACAAACAGCATCATCCAAGTACACTGCACACCCCTCCAACCCCTCAACGACCCGGTTAATGAGTCGCTGGAAGGTTGAAGGAGCGTTGCGCAGTCCAAAACTCATCCTAGTATAGGAGTAAAGTCCAGAAGGTGTTATAAAAGCGGAAATTTCTTGGGCCCTGGGAGTCAATGGCACTTGGTAGTAACCCTTTAATAGGTCAAATTTGCTCACAAACCGAGCACTACCCACCTGGTCCACGCAATCTTCCATGCGGGGTAGCGGAAACGAGTCAACTTTTGTTATAGTATTTACCTTCCTATAGTCTGTGCAAAACCTAAAGGAAGAATCGGATTTCTTTACAAGTAAACAAGGAGAAGCCCAGCTGGAATAAGATGGTACGGCTAATCCATTGTCAAGGAGGTAATGCACACATGAATCTAGACTCTTCCGCTTGTCGGGCGAAACACGATAAAACCTCTGACGAACCGGTTTCGCGTCTCCCACATCAATATCATGTTCAATAACGCTGGTACAGGTCGGCGTATCAGAAAATAAAGAGGAAAATTCAACAATTAAACTTTTCAGTTGTTCCCGATGTTCACCCTCCAAATGACCAAGAAGACTATCCAAATTAGCTAGCATCTTGCTATTATCTAGCCTAGCCTGCAACACTGCATCATCAGGCCCACACACACCGTCCTCAGCTGCCACCTGAGAGACGTTGGGTGCTGCTGGCCCCACAGCAAGCCCTACCGGTTTCAGCACTGTCTCCTTCCCCTGCATCTGCAAAGATGAAGAGAAATAAGGCTTGAGCAGGTTCACATGACAAAGCTGTGTTTTGCGTCTTCTTTCAGGAGTTGAAACAACATAATTGGTTTCCGAGACTTGGCGGTTGACAGTGTATGGACCCAAGTACTTGGCCTCAAACGGTGAACCTGGTATAGGCAGCAATGCAAGAACTTGATCACCTGGGCTAAAAGCCCTTACTACTGCCTTACGATCATAAAGTCTCTTCATTTTCTTCTGAGCATTACTCAGATTTTCGCTCGCCATTTTCCATGCCAGGAACAACTTGCGATGAAAACCTTGAACATAATCAACCAAGCTCTCGGGTAGCTCTGTACTACCCAAATCACCACCTAACACCGACAGAGGTGTCCGCACTTTGTGTCCAAAAACAAGGTCATTAGGGCTAAACCCTGTACTCTCCTGCACGACAGCACGTGCTGCCAGCAAGAGCCATGGTAAGCCCTCTTCCCATTCACGCTTCATCTCTATACAATAAGCACGCAACAAGGACTTCAGGGTAGCATGAAACCGCTCCAGCGCCCCCTGGCTTTGTGTGTGATACGCACTGCTGAGATTATGCATAATATGTAGCTGCTTCAGGGCCTCAGCAAAGGTCTTAGAAGTAAAATTCGAGCCACGGTCGCTCTGAATAACTTTCGGTATCCCAAATATGGAAATAAAGTGAGACAATGACTTCACTATGGTCTTCGTGTTAATCGACCTCACGGCATATGCTGCAGGATAACGGGTAGCCTGGCACATCACCGTGACCATATACTCCATACCAGACTTTGACTTTGGCATGGGTCCAACGCAGTCAATAATCAGATGCTCAAAAGGAGTACCAACAGACTGGATAGGCTTCAGAGGTGCCGGTTTTATGGTCTCATTGGGCTTACCAGCGACCTGGCAAACATGACATGATCTAACAAATCTCGCAACATCACGCTTAACACGAGGCCAGTAAAAATGCTGCAACACATGGTTATAAGTCTTTTTCACACCAAAATGTCCGGACGTTTCGCCATGAGCAGCTCTCAACACTAACTCACGATACTTTACAGGCATTACCACCTGCAGCACCTGACCTGCCACATCAGTACCTGCATGAGGCAACCACCTGCGAAGCAGCAACCCATTTTGGACAAAATAACCATGATCCACACCCTGCCTATCAGCAGCCATTGCGAAATACTTTTCTAAAGTGGTGTCATTTTCTTGAGCATCAATAATCTTATCTGCAGACAATGGTGCTGGTAACTCGGGAATGAACAATCTAGACGATGTCCCAGAAACATCTAACAATTTCTCCACCTGCGCATGAGCCATAGCACGAGTAACCGCACAGGCAGTGAACACCTCCGGGAAATCCTCAAAACACTAGTCAGACTCAGGTGACAGTACCGCTCCTGTACTGACCACAGGCGGTGGTGGAAATTGACAAGGAAAAACACAATCATGTCCCAAGTTATTGCCCATAATTAAATCAATGCCATCCACAGGTAGCGATGGACGAACAGCAATAATAACTTCACCGTTTACAAAACCTGAATTCAGTTCAATTCTATGCAGAGGCACAGAAAACGAATGTAACCCAATACCTCGAATCAAGACCACACTGTCAGTGTCTGATGCCGAGGAAAAAGGGAGAACAGACTGACGAATGAAACTCTCTGAGGCCCCAGTGTCGCGCAATATTTTGACTGGCACTCTACGCGAGTCACCCACCAAGGACACGAAACCATCACTAACAAACGGAGTGTAATCAGCGTCAGGGATAGTTTTAGGTACAACACCCACGTTTTCGTTTTCCCTTGATATTGAAAAAGATTTGGAATGGAGCGTATCAACGGCATCTATTTTCTGTGCATTTCTCACCGAAGATACACACCCCACGTCTTTAGTGCGGATTATTCCTTCTTTAGATGTTTTACGGAACAAATCAGGACAGTTTCGTCTGTAGTGACTTGGCTTATGACACTTATGGCATGCATCGTCAAAATTACTATCTCTATTTTTGCCCTCAAACACAGCATTAGATCTGACAAGGGAGGACTCGCATCAACACGACCAAAACGCTGCTCTCGCCGATAGTAGTCTTTGCGCGGAGAAAACTCACGCAACTGATTCTTGTGTGTCAAAGCATATCCATCAGCGAGGGAACTGGCCTCAGAGACCGTCTTTACATTATGTTCATTAACATAAGTGGCCACCCTCGCAGGCAAGATGTTTTTGAACTGCTCGACAATCAACAAATTGCACAAAGAGTCGAAATCCTCAACAGCCTCAGCTGTAAGCCAACGGAGGAACAGACTGGACAGCTCCCTGGCTACCTCGGCATATGTTTGTCTCTCAGACTTTTGATGACTGCGAAACCGCTGTCGGTAAGCTTCTGGGACAAGCTCATATGCTCGTAGTACCGCATCTTTTACCATTCTATAATGTTTACGATCAGTAGCAGAGAGAGCGACAAAAGCTTCCTGTGCCTTCCCATGTAAAACAGTCTGTAACAATAAAACTTTGTCCTCACTAGTCCACTTCAAATCACTTGCGACACTTTCAAACAAAGAAAAAAAAAACATCTGGGTCCCGTTCATTGAACTTTGGTAGAAATTTGACCATATTCGCTAAACCTGATGGCTGATTGGAACCGTATTTCCCCTCGGCCATCAGGTCTAAACGAGTGCGCTCTAACTGTATTCTTTCCTGTTCTAATAAACGTTCTTTGTCCCGTTCAACAGCCTCCAATCGCTTCTGTTCCATTTGCATTTGCAAAATCTCTTTTTGCTGTTCAAAAGTTAATGTACTAAGGGCCATTGCGGACGCCGAAGCATCTGATTTATTACCAGTCTGATCTAAAGCCGGATCCATAATCGGAGAACAAAAAAATGGCAACACCTGTTTTGCCTTCAAATTCTCACGAATAAAACCTAACAACTTGTCCTTCTTTGCAGACTTAAGCAGCGTAACATCAATACAATACTGCTCAGCGACTTCTATCAACTGCTTACTGGTTAGCGTTAACAACAAGCTCTCCGATGGAGCACCCAAAAACCTAGCCACTGCGCTCATAACAAGTACAACAATACCAACAGGCCTCTCTTACCAGCCAACGTAGTGCAAACTAACAAATGCCATCACCCCTGTTCACGGCCAACACTTACAACCAACCTAGATCTCTGCATCAACACAAATTCAATCAAACAAATAAACAAAGTGTAACGCGGCTATCACAGCAGGGCAAACTAATCACTGAGCAACCCCCTAAACATTAACCCCCCGACTAAACTGACCTAGCTTCTGACGGGAGTCCAAGAACCGGGGATCAGTGAACTAAAGAAATGAACACTCACCAATACCGTCAGATGCCAGCCATCCCGACAGAAGTCGATGCAGCCTTACTCAGCGGCGGTGCCCACCGGTCCAGACTTCCGTCGCCGGAACCTAAAACCCAGCGCGTGGCGCTCTAAATGGGGAGAGCGTTTGCTCTTATAACTAGTTGCCCTTAATGAAAACCACGATTACACACACAACAAAACAAAACTGATTGAAAATTTGTGTAGAGATCTAAGTGTACAATCACCAAACTTGCCTTAACTTAGCGTTACCCCTTAACACGACAGTGCAGATCTCCCAAACAACCAAGCGAGTAAACAGCAGGCCCAAACCACGCCTACTACTACAACTCCATTCACAAAAGCCCCTCGCCAGTTACCACTAGACCTACTCACCTCACGTCACAAGGACTGTAGGATAGTCTAGACTAAATTTTACCACGTCGCTATTACAGCCAACATGGGCCTTACACTGCTTAAAGCAGACAAACACCGGATCTGAAAAAATTGGATCGAGCCCCCATATGTCACAAACACCTTGGCTCAAAAGGGAATGGACATAGGGAGACTGACACTGTCGGATAACGTTTAAATCATAATCTTAATTTATTTACAAATATGTACATAAGTCAGTAAATGAGGAGCAACAAAAGATAACATAAAGTGTCATGCGCATCAGCAATGTGTAGGTTATGTGCAGTGCATAAAGAAAAGGCAATCTGAACAGCCGCAGCCAGGTCTCAGCAGCGTCAAGCCTGAACAGGACAGAGAGGCCGAATGAGGCCACAGGACACAGGCTTTATTCCAGAGTCCATTGACACGGAGCCACGCCCCCCGTTAACAAGAGACCACTGGAACCCTCCAGCTCCTCCTGCAGGTCGAAAGAGACATGACAAACAGGAACAATATGCCTAGTGCTCAGAGGTACCATAAAGGCAAAGGGAGGAAAAGGCGTAACACCTCACGGCACGGCAAAGCCGGGGCGTCACACTTGTCTGTAAAAACAGACACCCGTGACTCATATTTGTGCATTCATTCAATTAAGGTGATTGAGTTTTAGTTAAAGAAACAGTGAAGCATCCTACAAATGCAGGCTCATTTAACACAGAAAAAGGGTAGCCTGTCATACACTATGCCTGTTATTTTAGTTGGCTTTACATTCTGCTATGTTGCACATAGTTGTTCAGGTACAATGTTTTATCATTTGTGAAGAAGTCAAATTTGCCCTATTTGTTGTGGGCATTGTCAATATTATCTCAGGGAGAGTGTAATCCAAACTGTTGTTTGAGACAATTGAAAAAAAAATAATAAACATGGCACTTTTTCCCTAAATTAAGTTGAAGTATTTTTCTTATTTTGCACAGACAATGTTAACATTTGGAAAGCCTTGTTGCATTCAAGAATGCATCCAGTGGGGCATCACAATAACATTAAGCATGTTGTGTTAATTCCATAACAGGAGATATGTTATGTTACCTAAATTAGTTTTGAGGAAAAATAACCCACATATCGACATCGGTATCGGCTGATATCGGAATCAAAATTTGAGAGTTGGACAATATCGGCATATCGGATATCGGCAAAAAAGCCAATATCGGACATCCCTACTTTCATAGGTTAGGCTACACATGTAATCTGAGGCATCTCGTGATCCAGCTCCATCTCCATCACTTTCAGAAAGACTGCATGGCGCCAGCTTGATTCATGTCCTGTTGTAGGCTACATGCTGATCATTATTAGGCTACTAGGCTAGTGGTTTAGGGCGCAATTTTTTTTTCTCTCCCTTTCTGTTTTCGTTAGTCTTAACTTTTTTTTTTTACTCAAGTAACGGATGGGATTTTTGATGTAGCGAAGTACAATACTTCACTCAAAATGTAATCAATTAAAATGTTAAATACCAATTTTATAAACTACTTAAAAAATACAAAATACACAGAAAAACTACTCAATACAGTAACGTGAGTAAATGTATTTCGTTACTTTCCACCTCTGGTACTTAGTGTACTTTCGCTTAAAACAGACATCCAAAAGAAACAAAAGAATGTCACATGCTCATGTCTATTCCACACAAGCTTCAAAGTTGAAATTGAACTTGTTCCCTTCTCTGTCCTCCCTAGTTGTGGGAACTTTTGGACTTTTGTCCAACAGAAGTAACAAAGGAGCTGGAGAGGGAACATTAGATGAAGTTGACCTGACCTTAGTGTGACCAAACCCAAGTGAATATGACTCCAATTTTGAAAGACAAACAACACAGAGCTTTGCACACACCAGTGCACCTCACACATGCTCTTGATATTGAAGGGGGAGGCTTAAACATGACACCTCTGTCAGAGTGGCAGAGCAGAGATCTGGGATTAAATCGTGCCACTGAAGACAGAAGATCGCACACACACGCACACATACACACACACACACAGAGAGACATAAACAAAATCACTCAAACACACATACTGTACACGAAATCACACACACACACACACACACACACACACACAAACACACACGCACACACACACAGAGACATACACAAAATCACTCAAACACACATACACAAAATCACTCAAACACACATACACAAAATCACACACACACACATACACAAAATCACACACACATAGGAAAAGCCCGCAGCATCTTTGCGCAGTCAGTGTAGTGCAGGTTGTGAGCTGCGCTGGGGTGTGGTGTGTAGGCCGTGGTGTGTATCTGTGTGGCTAATTGGAAGGGAAGCTTACGTAGCAGCCTGTTTCTTTCCCTCACCCCTGCGCTGAGCTGTGAAGTTCCTCGCTACTCCGAATGCTCCTTCCTAATCATGCCGCAACACCAAGGACTCCCTGTGTGTGTGTGTGTGTGTGTGTGTGTGTGTGTGTGTGTGTGTGTCTGTGTGTGTGTGTGTATGTGTGTATGTCTGTGTGTGTGTGTGTGTGTGTGTGTGTGCATGTGTGCGTGTGTGTGTGTGTGTGAGAGTGTGTATGTGTGTGTGTGTGTGTGTGTGTGTGTGTGTGTGTGTGTGTGTGTGTGTGTGTGTGAGGGGGGAAAAAGTCATCTCATTTCCAAAACTGCTGAGGTCACACATTTCTGCTTCAGGGTCCGTTGCTAATCAAACGCTGATAAGAATTAATCATAAAACAATATAAAGCTAAAATTAAAAAGCTGCCTAATTTATAGATTTTATACATAGCTATCAACAAAGATTAATTGTGGCCCCGTGTGATTAATCTAATTTAACACATGAACCGATCGGAGTGTTTCAGTATGCACTATGCACGGTCTGTTGCTAAATACTGGGATAGAGAGGGAACTGGTGTTCCTAATGGCTGACCACAACTGCTAACGTTATAAAATGGAGTTGGGGTGTGTGTGTGTGTGGAGTGTCTCTATCTTCATAGCTTCATGCATGAGCATTCGGCAAATAAACTCGAGCACATAACGATCTCTTTTCTTATTACAGCAATCAGAGGCATGACGAGCTCCATCGGTCTCTGATATATAGGCTACACCCTCACACGCTCACACACACTCACTCAGATGTACTATCGGTCGGCCACACACCCACCTGGATCGGCCACAGCAGGACGGCAGGACAGCGTTACAGTGGTACAGTAGCCATCGGGACAGTGGAGATGAGCAGAGGCCTAATGGGCCGCGTCGGATGGTTAATAGACGGATGGGTAAAATATTACCTTTTGGAGATCACCGGATTGGCCGTTGAGAGAGTAAATGACACAGATCATTTCACCGCGGCAGTTGACGGGGCAGATTCCCAGTCAGGACGGAGAGATGGAGAGAGAGAGAGAGAGAGAGAGAGAGAGAGAGAGAGAGAGAGAGAGAGAGAGAGGGAGATACTGCCAAGATATTGCCCGGATACCGCTCATTCGTTAAGTGTCATTTACACTTTTCCTTCGCTCTCTTTCTTGTCCAGTTTTCCTGCCTCTTTTTTTTCCCCTCAACTCAATCTCAGTCTCTCTCTGAAGTTCTTTCTTAATTAAATTGTTTTCTTGCGGTGACACAGACATCACAGTGTTACATGGGCCCATACTACTGCAGAATGGACAAATCGATTCCTATCTCCGACATGCTGTCGTTTGATTAGGATCGCCCAGTGTTCAACTGAACAAACACATCTGTGGCATAAAAAGATGAAACCCTGAGTGGACAATAGAGGACATAAGAAATGAGTCTGTAGCTGCTTTGTGATGTACACACAGCATTATCAGATGGTACCAGATCATGTCTTCAATGCAGGTCATCAATGGCTTCAAGAAATAGACACAGAGACATGTAAACGTGCCAAACAAACCATATATAGTACACTTTTGCAATCACACAAACACACACACACACATACACACACACACACACACACACACACACACACACACACACACATACACACACACACACACATGTATACATACAAACACACTCACTTGAAAGAGTAGGCACTCTCGCACCCACACACAAAATGCTTTTGTTTCCACTCAAGTTCCCCTCGCCTACTCTCGTTTACATCCCCCGACACAGCGCGTCTCTCTTTTTCCAATTTAGGATGCTTTAGCCAGCTGTCAACATTCATTTAACAGGAACAAGCCGTTGGGGGGCAGGAGGGAGAACGGCAACGGCTGGAATGGAGAGAGATAGAGTCTATCACAGGGGGTGCTCGTCTTGGCCCTGAAGTGATAACATCTCATAGATGATGTGGGATGTGTGTGTGTGTGCGTGTGTGTGTGTGTGTGTTTGTGTGTGTGTGCAAGTGAATATATGTGTGTGTGTTTGTGTGTGTGTGAGAGAAAGTGAAAAAAAAATTGACTGTCTATATGTGTGTGTGTGTGTACTTGTTTGCTGCAGAGTGAGAGTAAATGAGTGTGGGTGTGTGCAAGGAGGAGAGTGTGTGTGTGTGTGTGTGTGTGTGTGTGTGTGTGTGTGTATGTGTGTGTGTGTGTGTGTGTGTGTGTGCACAGCATGATTGTGATCTCTCTCTGGCCTTGTCCGGCCTGTCAGCGAGGCGAGTATTCAGAGACACACAATCAGCCGCTCCTCTCTACTCCATCTCCTCACAATCCCTACCACCAGTCCTTATCGCACTTCACTCTCATTAAACAGAACTTACAAGCTCAACACACACACACACCACACACACACACACACACACACACACACACACACACACACACACACACACACACAGACTCAAGCTCGCTAGTCTACATGTCCTCAGAAACATTGGGGCACATTTGGACACACAATCATCAATACTCAACCATTCTTTTCACACACATGAACACCCACATAGCTCTCACTTAACTTAGCTCTTACTCTCTCTCCCTCTTACTTACGTACAGTATGTACAGTATGTACACACACACACACACACACACATGCACGCACACACACGCACGCACACACGCACGCACGCACACACACACACACATAGCAAGGCACTGATCTGATTCACATTTGAAGTAAAACCTATCCATTTGCACCTTCACCTTGAGTTACAGCTCAGGGTGCGCCAAGCAGCTTGCAACCAATTTTAGCTACTCTCACAGCTCAAGCTGTTTCTTTGTGTGTGGATGTGTGTGTGTGAGTGTGTGTGTGCGTGAGAGAGTGAGAGAGAGAGAAAGTGTGTGTGCGTGTGCAATAGAGAGAAAGAGAATGTGTGTGTGTTTTCCAATGTGTTTGCCAAAGTAGTAGCCGCGTGCCGTTTGAATGTGGTGCAAATTGCCGGTCGCCTGGGCGACAGGAGACAAACAAGTGGTGCTCCTACAGTACGTGACCGATTTACAGACTCCATCCCACCGTTCGCCTGCCTGCCGAGCGATTGCATGTCCCTCTCTGTCAGTAGTGGTGTTAAGACCATATGTGGACATAAAATATTAAGATGGCTCCCTTGAGTCACTTCAAATGTCTGTGGCTCAGCCTGTGCAAGCCATCTTAATCTGGGTCGAAAGAACGCCACATGGCTGCTGATATGATCCCCTTAACACACACACACACACACACACACACATCCACATTGACACCTAACAATGGCAGATACACAGATAAATGCAAATACACTTATGCACATAAACACATACACACACACACTTTTACCAACCCCCTCAACACACACACATACACACACACACACACACACATGCACACACACACACACTCAAACTGTAAGAAATATTCATAACCCCAGGGCTGCACACAGGCATATTGAGGGCGGTGGAAAAAGACCATCACGCTGACATCATCAATATGTGACCTGATTTACGGTGGCTCACCTCTGCCTCGGCTTTTGCGTCTCAGATGAGCCCCCACAAGATCGTCCACTCACCACCACAGTCTCGTCTGCTTCCCTTTCACACATAGGGTACACCACACTGCACACTGCACACAGAACAAGGGGCAGGGCAGCGTATCAGGGTCGGACATTTGGGAGAATGTGCTTTAGAATACCCAGAATTCAATGCTCTGTCTCATCTCATGAGTAGGTGTTTGTGTATATTAAAACAAAATTTGCACACACACACGGTCAAAAGTTAGGGGTTTGGAAGGCAAACTATCCAGGTAAAGTGTTTCTTTATGCTAGCTCCATGTACAAAAGGTAATTTCCAGGTTATACATGAAATACTGACACAGATTATAACCAAGTAGCTACAGTATTTATGAACATAAAATTATTTGCCTATTTGATTTATGACACTCCAGTATGTGAGATTAAAAATACTGTATGCCAGGTGCTGTTGGAAGCCTGAAGGAAACTTGTCTACAACGACTACATTCCAAAGCAATTATTCCTTTGACTGAGACGCCTACTTGCTGACTATTGCTGGTAAAACCTCAACATATGAGACTATGAACTGGCTGCAGTCCCAAAAATATCTTTGTCTCGCTCACACTTCAATATGTAGGGTCTATGCCCATCGGTAAATGTGCATTGCTGTTTACACACAATACAACAATACAGACTCACACGACTCATAAACATACACAGTACATATTCAATATACTTAAACTCTCACTGTAACACCATTCACCACAGCGTCATTGTACTGAAACAGGCACAAAGAAGTGTAAGGGTGTAATACAATGAATTTGATGAACACCTCAGCGAATAAAGAAAATACACCCTGCACCAGTCCACCTGCACTTCACACAGCGATATGTCCCATATAGAGGTCAATGTGGATAAGTAAGTAAGTATGTGACAGGATATATCACAATGAAAATATCACAAATACATTCATGGTTCAAAGGGCAGGGTTTATTTTGTTATTTAGTGAACCAATTGCACATTGATTCAAGAAAGATAATATATTTTTTGACAAATATATCATGGGCAATACAGGATTGTTGTGCATATTCCAAAATTGGAATTTAAAATTTGACCTCCCTCACAATGGCATTTCGTATTAAATATTTCCATATGTTGAGGAACACTGCTCCCGTACAAAATTACATTAGTGGACATACACTATGCTTGACCAGTTCCAGGTACAACGTAGGTCTATGGGAAATGTCAATCGCATGTATACTCGTCACTCAATTTATAGCATGCTGATCCACGGGCAGAGCTGCATAGCCATGGTGTGGAAAGAAAAAGAAAAAAAAAACACTTTGAAGCCGATTATTGGATTTCCTTCTTGTTCTCACCCTATTGACACAGCACAGACTCTCATAAGAAATGCATGTGTTCCTGGTCCTAGCCCAGGGGGGTGAAGCTTGTTTGGGATGCAAAGCCCACATTGAAAAGCTTACAAGGTGACTGAGGACAGGGTGAGTTACACCAACGCTAACAAGGGCAGCTCTGGAAAAAAAAGAAGAAAAAAAACGTATAAATACTTATTTATATTCCATTTCCCACATTCTGAAATTTGCCGCAAAATATATTTATTTATTTCTGCCTGACGGACTCATTATGAATGGCGGCGCTAACCGAATCGGAATCACATTATCAGTCTGATAAAGATGCTTCAGGAAGTGGGTGTCTGTTTGAAGACCCACGCCAATTAGATTTGATATGCGGGGGGAGCAGTAATTTCCATTTCCTCCAATCAGGCAACAGATGGATGTCTATCGGCTGGCCATTTCCTCCAATCAGGCAACAGATGGATGTCTATCGGCTGGCCCTCTGGATTAGGGGGCAAATAGACACCAAAGGCATTGCACATTATTCATCCCAGAAGCGCCGCATGCATAATACATCGCACCGTATACACTCTAACCAAAGGCCTGGTTCAGAGCTGCAAATCGTCCATATGGAAATGTAGGCAAATGTAATGTGAGTGCTGACTTCATGAGTTCTGTTTGTTTGTCAAAATACAAAAATAATTATAAATAAACTAATAAACAAATGCATTCCAATGATTATTTATACAGTTTGTATGATTGAGACAGAGTGCAGTGAGTATAAAAACAGTGTCACTATAAAACAAACACAAACATCCACTCCCTGGCATTTATATCTTACACAGATATGCACACAGTTAAGTGTACCAAGAAACACACACACACACACACACACACACACACACACACACACATACATACATACACCCATGGAGGGGATTTAGGGAGCATACTTACAGAGGCTGAATGAAAAATATTATTGTTGTCTTTATTTTATTTTTTGGGTCGAGTGTAATAAAAGTGGGTCAGTCTAACATTAATAACAGGGGGGGGGGACTCTTACAGGAAGAAAGTTTCATAATGTACACAAGGAAAGGCAACCAGTGAGATTCTGTCCAGAAGATGCGAGTCTCTTCAATGGTACCCAAAGGAGGTTGATGTGCATGTTTTTTGACAGTCATTGTAAGGGCTGAAGGTGGAAATAGAAATATGACAAACCGTATCACACAACACTAGGGTCTGTTGCCATGCCAAATCAACACCGCAGACTCCATTTCATTCCATCTCATTGTTTTTTTTCTCGTCATTAATATTTTGAGCGACATGACACACCTAGGAGTATTTGTTGGGTAAATTTACTTCCATTTCCCCAATCAAAATGTAAATAGCTGCGCATGGACTCAAAGGATGGCGGTTGTGTTTAAATGGGCAAAGATAATGAGCTCAGCATCACAATGTCTCCTGCAGTGGTACAATGTGTTACATGTATATGTTACATTGCTACATTTTATTTTGCTACTCGTGGTGCAGCTATTTTTGTTTTTGTAGGCTACAATGCACCCAAGCGACTATCAGTACTGCAACGGTGAATAAGTTACACCGAGTGAAAAGTTAAATGGATAGAATTAATTTAAAGGCGCTTCCTCCCCCTTCCTCTCGTGCAATTAAAACTCTCCTCATTGGTGATTTGCTGGAACAGTTTGTTACGTTTATATGGGCAAGGTTTGCCCAAGTTGTTTTGTGGCTGTTTTTAGAGCCTGGGTTGTCCACAGAGATCAATTTTCTTTTACAGTGTATTCAGGAGACAGGCAGCTAGTGGATGGTGAGGCGATGTTTGCTGTAAGTGACAAAAAATGTTTTAGCCTAAAAAACGTACGACATCACTTAGAGCACCTTTAAAGGTGAATTGATGCTAATAATTTTGATTAACCTTTAGTAGCTATATTATTTGTTAAAACATTTATGACACGTTCTAGCAGTGTCATGTCATAGTTATGACGGTGTCATGTCACTCTCTCTCTTATGTAGATACCTTCAAGTAAAGTGTTACCAACAATTTCAGTCTTCTGCATTTTGAAGTCTGACTCACTGAGAAGTGACAGTTGCCTCATTTTGAATCTGGGATTCAAGAGGATGGCTTTGAAGAGGGGCCATTGGGGTCAACAAAGATGGGTATCGTTCAACCAGCAGTGTCTCCAAGGATGTTGCAAACCTGCAAGCCTCTGGCAGAGCTTGCCCTACTGCATTTGTTTTCAGATTCCCTATGGACGCTTTGAGAGCCTGCACACATCCTCAGAAGCATTGCGAGTTGTGGCCTTCACTTAAGGCCCATTGGTGGTGTGAGAATGAGCATCCTAAATCCATTTGTGTCCCCATGGCGATGATTGCCGTTTTCTGCTTAAGCAGACGCTGGAGCATTTGGAAAGTAGAGATCCACACGGTGGAACAACATGTAAGAGGGCATGAGGTAGGCAAAGCTCCTCCTGGATTTGGTGGAGTTATTCGGTGGCTTTGTTTGAACGATGCTGTGCACAAATGCTGTGATTTTCTTGCCGATTGTGATAGCATGGCTCATTCCTCGGCACTGTTTTGTTTCAGAGCATTTTTAACCACCAAGTGCAGGGAGTGAGCTATACACCTGATGCACATAACCATCTGTGAAGGCATGTGAAGGTTGAGTAGAGCAATGGCACGTCTGTTTGCCACTGTCCCTGATGCAGGGATCTCATGTACTACCCTGTGCCCTGTAAGTGACATGTAGGCATTCGTGGAGGACTTGCCTGTTCATGTCTGTGGTACAGTGTCCCCCTCCATGCTTAACACACTTAAATAAATTAACTGATGGGCTCCGGATCAAATCTCAAGTGTCCAGAGAGGTCTGTCAAGGCAAATTCAATGAGCTGTCAGATCTGTCATATTCTTGATTTTAAAGAGCTAAAGTGATGAAGTCGTGTTTGTTTATGTTTACATTTAAAGAGCAAATTGCAGGTTGGAAACCCCTATAGAGTATATATAAATGATGAGTGAAAGTACATAATGTCCTGTAAACATTTTGTGACAGATGAGGCTGTGAAGTTCCCTCTATTTAGGCTACCTGCACAAAATGACCCAAGACTAGCTTTTCTTGTTAGGAAAATGTTGGATGTAATGTGTTGACAGGCTAGAATTAGTGCAACCAGCAGAAACACAATAACCATTATGACTTTCCATAAAACCAACAAACTCTATCTCTCACTCCTAATCAGACTAGGGTCTCCAACCTTTTTTCCTCCAAGAGTTACTTTGACAAAATTAACATGGCCAAGAGCTACTAATGTTTATAGGCTATTAGTTGTAGCATGTATTCACATAGTTGATCTCCACCCAGAACAGTTGAATATGTTTTATGCATTTTAATGGTCATTTCAGTTCCTTTACCTTCTATCTTTGTAGATTGGGAATTTGATTTGATAGGAATTTTATGAGGTTATTAAGTGACTTTGTTATCAAATTCGCAAACATTTTCCATAAACCTTATTTTGAGAGCTACTCAGAAACAGGTGGGGAGCTACTGGTAGCTCACGAGCTACTTGTTGGAGACCCCTGATCTACACCCACAATGACAACAGCGCCAATTTACATTACATTACATTACATTTGGCTGACGCTTTTTTAGCCAAAGCGACTAACAACATGTTAAACAGTTTAAGTTTTAGAGCAATTCTCAACAATTTTAGGACAATTTAAAAAAACATTAGAGTACAGTAAGAATAAGTGCATCAGTGAGTGCTGTTTTTAACAGTTACTTGTCAGTTTAAGACGGCTGGTGAGTACTAGGATCAGTAAGACTTGTTGTAAGTGTTGCTATGAGAGGAGATGTTCTCTAAAGAGCTGGGTCTTCAGGAGTTTTCTGAAAATGGAGAAGGATGTCCCTGCCCTTGTAGGAACTGGCAGTGCGTTCCACCAACGAGGAACAACAGATGAGAAAAGTTTGGATTGGCTTGAGCGTACCGGTGGTAGAGCTAGACGTCGTTCGTCAGAGGAGCGCAGCGGTCTGGAGGTAGTGTAAGTCTGTATGAGGGCATTCAAGTAGGTGGGAGACTACTTTGTAGGCAAGCGTTAGAGCCTTGAATTTGATGCGGGCCGCCATAGGTAGCCAGTGTAGCTGGATGAGCAGCGGGGTAACATGTGCCCTTTTGGGTTGGTTGTAGACCAGGCGCGCCGCCGCGTTCTGGATCATCTGAAGTGGTTTCACTGCGCAGGCTGGGAGACCTGTCAGGAGGGCATTGCAGTAGTCGAGTCGTGAGATGACTATTGCCTGAACCAGAAGTTGGGTAGCATCTTGAGTCAAGTAAGTCCTGATTTTCCGTATGTTGTAGAGTGCGAAACGGCATGACCGGGCGACTGAGGCAACATGATCTGAGAAGTTTAGTTGGTTGTCGAGAACAACTCCTAGATTTCTTGCAGTCCTGGTAGGTGAAACAGACAGGGAGTCAAATTTGATGTTGATGTCGTGGTGTATGGTAGGTTTAGCTGGGAGGACCAGCAGTTCAGTCTTTGAGAGGTTCAGCTGGAGGTGGCACTGCATGAAAAGTGTGATTTCCGTCAGTATGCGGCACTGTAGATTGTCGTGGAAGTTCAGTTTAATGGCTGTTCGCGGCAGTTTGCAGGCAATGCCGAAAACTGCCATGAATTGTCAGAAATTGACGTGGTCCTTGCTTGGCCGTCGTCCACCCACGACCCCCCTCCTCCTAATTCTAGGGGAGGCTTTAACATGTAAATGAAAATGCTGTGAGCTATACAAATGCAAATCAGGGTAGCAGGGAGAGTGAACTGTGCATGTTGGCATGACTGTGGCCTTTGGTCTTGCTTAAACAACTCCCAGTAATACGCTCAACAGGCAGAAATGATGCTGGGTATGACATGTCTGTTCCCTGCAAGCTCCAATAATGTAACCTGACTTAAAACAGTCGATAGAGTTTAGATTCAGATTTTCCCTTCACACCAACACAATGAGAATTGCAGAGGCAAATATATAAATGATTGTCTTTATCACTATCTTCATTCAACAAAAATATATGCACATTCAACAAAAATATATGCAAAACTGCATATATTTTTGTTGAATAAAAAATATATACCTATATAAGTGACCCTGCTGTGGCGTATAGACTGAGAATGTTTTGGACTGTGTAAATAGTCTACCAGGGAAATAGCCAATGTTTTGGACTGTGTAAATAGTCTACCAGGGAAATAGCCAATGTTTTGGACTGTGTAAATAGTCTACTACCAGGGAAATAGATTGGCTATTTCCCTGGTAGTAGACTATTTACACAGTCCAAAACATTCTCAGTCTATACGCCACAAAAGGGTCACTTCAATAAACCACTAAGTCCAACCGTTACGCCCCCACACCAGCAGGGGAGACACTTCCTCTAGTGAGCAGTGGTTGCACTGTGGTCGCACTTCCACCAGAACAGCTGATAGGATAAACAACAGTCCGTGTGCGGCGGCAAATTCAGAGAGGAGCATCTCCAAGCCTTCCCACAGGCTGCAGCGAGCTGTACTTGGATTCAGCAGAACAGAAAGGCTAGCCTACAGTTTCATTAGGCTACTAGCCTACTTCACGTTATTTGGATGTATGTGGATGTGAATCATAAACAACGCGCCCGCGATCGTCTGCGCTCATTTCTAGAAGAGGGGACCTTTAAACGAGCACTTCCCTTTTTGCTTGGAAGAATGGAGAGCATTGGATCTAGTGCCAGATGAGTGGTTACTTGTCTCGCCAGGAGAATGGACATCTGCTTTCGGGAAATCAGAGCCAGCCGTAGCCTACCAGGGTTCACTCCGAGACACATAGGCGCTACCGGAGCAATGGTAAGATTTAAAGAATAGCCTACTATGCTTTCATTCTGCTGTAGGCTATAAGGAAATAGATAGGCTACGTTGATAGATACCGATCTTAACTGTACATTTTGTTTTCACAGTCTAACTTTGCCTCTTAATGGGGTCGTGACCTCCTCTTTGCTCGGAGCTGTCTGCAAGTCATTCAAGCAATTAGGTAAACTCTAGGTTGCTGTCCATAGAGGACCGGTTGGCTGCTCTGGAGTCGAAAAACTGTGCGGGAGAGACAAACTTTAAGAAGAGAAGGCTTGCGGTAAGAATATGTTCGATGACTGCTAGCTAAGCTAAAAGTACCCTAGCCTAAAACCAAAGCTAAGAGTAATCTAGTAGCCTTGCAAAAGAACAAGTGAGCAGAACCAGCTTTATTAAAGTGTATTTTTTTTGTGTCGTCATTTACAGGAAGCAGTACGCCGTCTTCACAACTCGGAGACAAATTGCAGGCGCTACGAACCGGAGCAAGGGTAAGATTTAAAGAATATCCTTTCATTCTGCGGTATAAGGAAATAGATACGTATAGATACCATAGGATAGATACCGATCATAACTGTACATTTTGTTTTCACAGACTAATCTCGCCTCATAATGAGGCGGTGGCCTCCTATTTGCTCGGAGCAATATCTGCAAGTCCAGATTTACACTATGTTGAAAGACGACATTGTGTGTAAGTGACTTTTTTTTTTTTTTTTTACTGTTTCTCCTTCCTTGTTTAATGTTACTGTGACTTGCGTTTGATTTTTATTCATACCACTCTCATTTAATTGTTTTCCAGCCGCCTGTAAGACATATTACGAGACGGTACGCAGGAGCTTTAGGTAAAGGCAGAGCCGGACAGTAACTGAGTACATTTACTTGAGTACAGTACTTGAGTACAATGTTGAGGGATCTGTACTTTACTCGAGTATCATTTTTGGGTAGTACTCATGACTTTACTCAAGTACATTTGAGAGGCAAATATTGTACTCTTTACTCCACTACATTTCTATCCATAACCGTGAGTACCCGTTACTTCTTCTACAAAAAAGGAAAAAAGAGAAATCTCTGAAACCCTCAATTTGTTGTTTCCCTCTCAAACGTGATTGGATTGTGCAGGCGTCACTGATTGGGACAGCCTATCAGCAATCACCTTCAGCTTTCCGCCAAAGTCAACTCCATGGTCAGATTTAGATAAGAGACAAAACCATGGACGAAACAATGGATGAAGACGCAGCAGGTCCATCCCGGGAATCTGCCAACCCGTGGCCCCACCTCGCCAGACTATTTCAATTTTCTGAACAAGTTAATGATAGTTTTCGCTTCAAGTGTTTCAATGACAAAATAGTATTTTGTATTTGAAATACGTATTTTAAATACATGTATTAGAAATACTGCCCATCCCTGGCAACATGGTAAAAAGATGAAAATAACTTGATTTTACTTTCAATTCCTTTTACATTCTCCAAGGTATTAATATTAACATTTTTCATAACTCCATGTAGGACCATTCTGTACATAAATGTAAGCACTGTGGCAGTAGTAATGCAATATTTAGAAAATGTACAGTAGGCTACTCTTGTACTCTTGATACTCAATTACTTTTAAAAACAAGTACTTCAGTACTTTTACTTAAGTAGACATCTGACTGTTGTACTTTTACTTGTACTTGAGTAAAATTTAGCAAAGGGTATCTGTACTTTTACTCAAGTAATGAAGCTGTGTACTCTGGGTATAGGCCTACCCAGCCAGAAAACTCATTGCGGGCGGAAGCTGCGAAGAGTTCAGCTCGGAGTCGAGCGAGAAGAAAGAGGGTAAGACTTTATTTGGTGCATTGATAGATGTGTTGTGTCCATACGCAGTGCATCATCGCACAGTACTGATTCATTGTTTTTTTTTTTACAGCTGCTGGAATCGAGACAGAGTGTGCTAGCAGATGACGAGGTGGAACTGTCTGACGAAGAAGATGGCGTTGTTGGTGGGGTCTCTGGATGGATTGTACGGTCGCCGTCATTTCGTAGGCCGGAGCTCTCTGAACTCTGTGCGAAGCTGCAGTCCCGGTAAGAGGCGACATCTGAAGTACAGAGCCACGCGTCTGCACAACGGACCTGCCTAGGAAAGAACGGCGCCAGTTACCTACAACCCCGAGGAGGCAAACGGACAGTTCACTGAGTTGTAGTTTTTGGATCATCCTCTACCCATGTGTGGGCAGATCCTCGCTTTGTATATAGTTGTGTTTGTTTTAATAAAGCTCTTTCTTTGCATAAACATGTTCCTGGCAAATGTTCATTTCCTCTATAAATTCATTCATGTCCTTAATGGTAGCCTAATAATAGTGTAGTAGCCTACATAGGATAACAATGACATGAATATACAGCTTAATATGAATAAATAAATAAATATATATTTATTATGAGGCAGGGTGACGAATAGTGACAGATCTGCCAACCAATCACGAGTGATTTTACTTGTTTGAAAGTTGTGGTTTCATCCAATACTGAGTAAGGAAATTCAAGCCTGGCCTGGCCAGGTGTGGTTTTGCTGCCAATCAGGAGTGATTTTACTTGTTTGAAAGTAGTGGTTTCATCCAATACTGAGTAAGGATATTCAAGCCAGGCCTTGCCAGCTGCGGTTTCGCTGCATTCATATGCTAATTAGGACCATTAGCACTCTGCAAGCTCTCCACATACGTCATTGTTCGGTTCCGACAATTTGTGGCACAGACAAACGGAGACAAGCGCGGGTTGCAAATTGTCGTCAACTACCGAAAATTAGGGAGATCTCCGGTCATTTACGGGGACGAAAATCACACTTTTCATGCAGTGTGGTGTCCCTTCATCCATGTAGCTATGTCTGAGAGGCAATCCGAGATCCGTGCTGAAACCAAGGGGTCATCAGGTGGAAAGGACAGATAGAGCTGTGTGTCGTCTGCATAGCAGTGGTATGAGAAGCCATGCGAACGGATAATCTTTCCCAAGGAGGTGGTGTAGATAGCAAAGAGAAGGGGGCCCAGCACTGAGCCCTGGGGGACCCCTGTGGTGAGGTGCAGATAGCTTACCAAGCCATGATACGTTAAACGAGCGTCCTGTGAGGTAGGATTCAAACCAGGAGAGAGCAGAACCGGAGATTCCCATGTTAGCGAGTATAGAGAGAAGGATGCGGTGATTAACCGTGTCAAAGGCAGCCGATAAGTCAAGCAGAATGAGTACTGATGACCGAGCGGTCGCCCTGCCTTCTTTTAAGGTTTCTGTTACAGACAGCAGAGCCGTTTCGGTAGAGTGGCCGCTTTTGAACCCAGACTGATTTGGATCCAGAAGGTTGTTCTGTGAAAGGAAGTCAGAGACCTGTTTGGAGACTGCTCGTTCAATGCCTTTGGATAGGAAAGGCAGGAGTGAGACAGGGCGGTAGTTCTCGACTTGAGCAGGGTTGAGAGAAGCTTTCTTAAGTAACGGTGTTACCCGGGCCATTTTGAACGCTGTTGGAAATGTGCCGGAGGTTAGCGAGGCATTGATCGATCACATGTGTGATAGCTGGAGCGATGGTCGGGCTGATGGACTGAAGTAGGCTCGTAGGTATAGGGTCCAGCGAGCATGTGGTAGGACGGCTGCATGTCAGGAGTCTAGATACTTCACTCTCGGAGACAGGCGTGAATGCTGAAAAAGATGTTCCAGCAGTCCCTAGAGGTTGTAGGAGTGCGGTATCTGAGTCAGATGCGTTGAGTGGGCATGTAGAGAATTGACAGCTGATTGCCGCCACTTTGTTTGCAAAAAATGAGGCGAGGGTATCTGCAGTAAGGCTGGATGGAGGAGGAGGCAGCTGAGGGTTGAGTAGCGATTTGAAGGTTGAAAAAAGTTTTCGAGTGTCTGTAGCGCTGTTGATTTTGTCATTGTAGAAGGCCGTCTTAGCAGCAGTGATGCTGGCTGAGAAGGACGTCAGGAGTGTCTGGTAGTTTTTGAGGTCGTCAGTTAGTTTGGATTTGTGCCATTTCCTCTCCGCAGCTCTGGTGCGCTGCGATCGGAGGGTATCATTTAGCCATGGATGAGAGTGTTTGGATCGAGCTGGCCTTGTGGTAAGAGGGCACAGCTCGTCTAGACACGAGGTCAGTGTGGAGCAGAGCGAGTCTGTGGCCTCATTAACCTCCAGGGAGGAGAAAGTGTTGAGTGGAGGTAGACCGGAGGAAACCACAGAGGAGAAGTGGGTTGGAGACAGGTTCCGGATGTTGCGGCGGAACGTGACCATCGGCTGAGGAGCCGGAGGCTGTTCTGTCAGGCTGACGTTGAACTGGATGAAGAAGTGGTCAGAAAGATGGAGAGGCGTCACCATGAGGGTGTCTGTGCTGCAGTTCCGAGTGAAGATCAAGTCGAGCTCTTTGCCAGCTTTGTGAGTCGGTGGGCTTTGAACCAGTTTGAGGTCAAAGGAGTGGATCAGGGCCAAAAAGTCCGCTGAGCCTGGGGCATCTAAGTGGATGTTCATATCACCGAGAACAAGAAGCGGACAGTCATGCTCAGGGATGGAGGACAGCAGAGTGTCAAGTTCGTCCATGAAGTCGCCTAGTTGGCCTGGAGGGCGGTAGATGACCAGCACGTAGAGTTTTGCTGGGGCGATCACTGTGATGGCATGGAATTCGAATGAGACATATTTGTTTGAAGGCAGTAGCGGGGTGAATTTCCATTTGTTGGAGATCAGCAGGCCCGTCCCACCTCCTCGTCCAGATGGGCGAGGGGTGTGGGATAGTGTAAGGTTAGTGGAGAGTGCAGCCGGGGTGGCAGTGTTCTCTGGTTTGATCCAAGTCTCAGTGAGAGCAAGGAGTTCCAATGAAAGGTGGTTGGCATAGCCAGCTATGAAGTCTGTTTTGTTGACTGCGGATTGACAGTTCCACAAGCCCATGGAGAAGGAGGTTTCTGTAGGTAAGGACCGTTTGAGTTGCTGGAGGTTAAGGCGATTTCTGCCCCTTTTGGCATGATGCCGTTTTCTGCGATGGCCGGTGATAACAGATATGGTGGAATGGCACATTTTTGCCTTTGTCGGCGCCTGTGCTCGGTGAACTTGCACAGGTAAACTTGCTCGTCTTGACCGCGTCCGTCTTAAACGAGTACGGCTGCAACGAGGGCTGACGCTTACGCTGACGCTTCAGCAACAGCCACTATTGTTATGCTGACAGGAATTACATGCAGCTGTCCTCATGTCTCACTAATGATGAATCAGCGTAGACCGCCCTCTGACGTTCGCACAGCTTAGATTGTTCAAAAGGGTGTTAATTACTGTCAACTGAAAGTCCGCTCGCTCACACCGACCGAAACTCGCAGTTTCAAGTAGCCTCCTCCCTCAGCTGTTCCCAAACGCCCAGAGTCCAATTCTAAACAATTGGAGAGGATTGGCCAGTAGTAGCCTATGTGTTCTTGCTTTCTCTCTCCCAACTCACTGCAGTTGTTGTCTTCTGAATGTCTGAATGTCTGAATGTCTTCTGAATTTAAGACGTTAACCTTCTCCTACTTACTAATATGACGTGTTGTGGCGGGAGAGGCATATTAAGGAGACTGCTTTAAAACACTTTCTTCTGAATGACTGTCCCTAGGTTTTGTAAAAAATATTAATTCGTACATTGCTCTTTAAAATGATTAGCAGATGCTTTTGTCCAAAACAACACACATTATATTTTAGCCAAAGACCAAATGAAACACACCAGAGAGGTAGCTCATCCCTCCCTTCAGTATTCACCTGTCTCCAGCCTGGGATCCCAGGAGTCACACTGCAATCCTTGGGTCCTCACAGAGAATTTTGTACTGAAAAGTGATCTGTTTTTGAAGAGAGGATTTTAATTTGAATGAAATCAACATATTTTAGGTGATTGTTTTGCTCTCGTATTGATTGCTATAGATATTGCAAAAATATTGTTATCGTGATTTTTTTTTTTGTTATGATAATTGTATTCTGAAATTGTTATATTTTGACAGCTCTAGCTCCCACTGATTCACTGCTTGGACCCATAATAATAATCTGCTTTTTTATTCTAGCCAGTCTATTTTGTTTTGCTTAATATTTAGCTTGAAAGGGCCTCTCCCAGAGGTTGGGATACACACACACGCACACACACAGGGCCACACTTTAGGTTACACACTGAATAGCTTTCCTAGAATATTTTTTTTGTTTCAGTTGCCTGACCTTGCAATATTATTTGTTTGTGTTGTGTGTTTGTTTTGTGTTGTTTTGTGCTAAACACAAACATTCACAATGAGAAGAGAGACGGCCTCAAAGAAAACACCTGCAGGCATTAAACCAAGTTTTCAAATATTTACTCTAAGTCATTCTGTATAGCATACTAAAAAGCACCCCCACAGTTATTTGGTTCATATTGATGAGGTATTTTTTTTTTTTTTTTTTTTTTTGTGTTTTAAGCCAACTGTGGGATGGTTGCCAGGCACAGATCTAATCTTGCAGTCAGTGACTGTTTGGATCAAAGATGCCACCACGTGGCAGGCTGTACCGTCTAGCAGGCATCCACCCATCTCCACCTGAGAGTCACACACACACATACGCACACACTCTCACACACAGTGATGGACTGATTTACATTTGTTTAGTCACTGCATCTGACTGGCAGCATTATAATACAAAAATATGACACACACACACACACACACACACACACACACAAACAAACCCAAACATGTCCGATTCACATTTGTTTATTTGTTTATCCGTCTCAAATCCAACCGGCAGCATTAAAAAAAAAAGAAGTGAAAATGTCGAGTAGGACAGAAAGAGAGAGGAGAAGAGGAAAACCTCTGCTGTTACAAACGAGTAAACAAGGCAGGCTTTCCTAATCCCTGTGGCTCCAATGAGGTGTGATTGTGTCTGCAGGAGGCCCCAGTGGATGGCCCTGTGTATGTATGTGTGTGTGTGTGTGATATCTATGGCCGTGTGTGTGTGTTTGTGTGAGTGTGTGTGTGATCTATGGCCCTGTGTGTGTGTGTGTGTGTGTGTGTGTGTCTACAAGAGGCCCTGGTGGATGGCCCTGTGTGTGTGTGTGTGTGTGCGTGTGTGTGTGTGTGTGTGTGTGTGTGTGTGTATGTGTGTGTGCTTCAGATTGGCCCACGGGGGCTCACCTCTGCCTTTCACGCCTCAGCACTTTCCCTCCCCGCCAACAGCCAGCCTACAGGACTCATTAAGTCTCTATTAGATTGCATTCCCTTATAGAGAGTCCCATCTCTCTCTCTCTCTAGCTATATCGCTCCCTCTCCATCTATCCATCTCTCTCTCACTATCTATTTATCTCACTCTATCCATTCCTTTCTCTCTGTCTATCTATATCTATCCATCCATCTCTCCATCATTGTATATCTCTCCCTGTCTAGCTATCCATCTCTCTCATTATGCCTTGTCATCTATTTGTCTGTATCCCTGTCTGCCACTCTCTCTCTTGTTTCACTGCAAATCTCCCGTTTAAAGTCTCTCCCTCTTTCAATGCCTCTTCCTCTCTCCATCTCTGGTCCTTCTTCGGCGACTGTCGTCTCCTGGTGATCATTTCTTGGTAATAGACTCGCATGTGTGACCAATTGAATGCACACAACATCAACTGGAGAGAGCTTTGGCCGCCTCCTGAGATCACCTCCACCTAAAATACACTCGCATAGATGAAGCATGACCCCCCCACACCCCCCATGAGTTGCCCACTGTTTCACACACACACACACATACACAAATACACACACACACAGACACACACAGGCAACAAACATACACATGCAAGCAACACACACACATGTAGACACAGACAGGCAACACACACACACACACACACGCACACATAGAAACAGGTCCTGCCATCAGTGCTCAGAGCAGTAGGGGGTGGCTACATTTGACACAGCAGTTGCTTTTGCCTGCACAGGCTCCTAAAAGGGGCAGAGAGTGGATATTTCGATTATGGGAACATGACTTCCTTCCCCTTATATAACATCTCTTTAAATAAACTCTCCCCACCACACTAGCGTGTGTTTTAGAAATATGGCAGTAATTAATTCTGTCTAAATGGGTCAGTACTTGGTTTAGCTGTTAATGACCTCATTGTCATCTAAAATGAAGAGGGTATCATTAATGCTACCGTCTATGTATCTCCTTATCTGCCTGTTTGTCTGTCTGTTTATCTTTCTATAAATATCTGTAAATAAATGTGTATCTATTACATATGCATGTATCCATCCACCCATCTGTCCATCTATTCATCCCTCCATGCAGCAGCATGTATTCATAAGCTCATACACATACACTTGCCGAATACTAAAATAACCTCTGGGACTAAAAACAGATTTATTTCCACGACGAGGTCATTAATGCTGTGGATCACAATCAACTATGAAAATGCCATGCTAACGTGCTAGCGCAGCAGGGTCGGACAGGGACCGTAAACATTTGTGCTGGCCGTGCAGAGGGCTCCCAGCAGTGAGATTAGCACTCTGATCGAGCATTTCATTCTACTGCTAAGGCCAAAGTAGCAGGCATTCTCCTTGGGACTACTTGTGTTTATTATGGGAAACGCCATAATAAGAGCTGTCCGCATAGACAAACCACGGCAAATATTTGATATGTGGCTACATACAGTGTAAACAATATCCTAACCGACATTATAGAAACATGTATAAGTTGTTTAATATCATTGAGAATGTTGTGAATTACAAATAAGTCAATGTGACGGGAATGGAACTGGTATTAAAGGCATGACTTTGTTTGAAATATGTTGATAGAACGAGAACGTGCTGTTGGTGTATCCAGCTTTCTTTGAGCGGAAAATGTCATAGAAAACCTGCCGAGCGCCCATGTGGTTCTGTCATTGATCCCCAGACAGAACTAATCAATCCCTGATTGCACAGGCTTCCCAGGGTAGTAATGGTCAGACTGTAAACAGGGATGAGATCGGGCAGAGGATGGAACAGATGATGAAGATGCTTCAATTGAACCTGGCAGGCTCTTAATTGAGTATCATTTTAAGCTTAGCCTCCTTGTCCTCATCATAAAAGAGCCACTGCTAATGTCAAGCTCTGCCATAACATATCATCACAGACTGTTCCCAGTGAGGGTAACCAAGGTAACTATAATATGGGGTTTTCCAAAGGTTGTGTTAGCCACACAGCCACAATTCAGTAGCAGGAGAAATCAAATCATTCTGAAGCCATTGCTGAGAGAGTCCTGAGATCCTCAGGATGAATGGAAGCTCAAAGGGGGTGTATTACAAGGCCTTTCAATGACCCCTGACCTCTTTAGGTGCCTGCTGACGTAGCTAATTAGCAGTAGCTAGCAGACCGGAAGTTTACAGACAATGTGGAAGAAAATAATGTTTAACAATGGGCGGGGCTGGATAAGGTGAATATAGAGACATATGTAAGTGGCTAAATCAGTTAGACAGAGCTGAAATAATTTCTCAGCAAGGACCTTCCAACCACTCCGGTCATGTATGTTTGCCCAAAGTCCACAAAACCTTAATCTCCCAAGTGGGAGAGCGTATGCCACAGCGCCTCCTACATTGTGTTACTGTAATAAACAGACTTAATGGTTATAGCAGTGGTCTCCAACACGGACGGCTATGAGGCGCCCCCAGCGCACCTTCTAAAAATAGACTGCAGATCACGCTCTAAAAACACGCTCCATTGTGAAGTTTTCAATAGATATTTAAGTCTAGACCAGAACCATTTTAAGAATGTATGTAGCCATACATCTGTAACATTAAATTGATATTGGTGATACCTTACAAATTGTAGCTGCGTTAAATTTTAGCCGTTGGCTCCAAATACGGAAGCGGAGCGCATGCACGCTGCTCGCACGCATAGACAGTAAAGGGGTAAAAAACTTGCTTGTCTGGTGTAGCCAATGGAAGCATATCTTTGCAAAAGTTCTGTGGCCATTCCATGTTCGTCACATACGGTTCTTGCATGATTGTTCAAGGACTGACAAACAATTGCTTTAGCTCAAAGGCCTTCTCTCCTTCGTAGGCTACTGCCGTATAATAGCGCTGAAAATGTTGTAGCATGCATGACTGAGCAGGACTGTGCATTACCTTTTTTGTCAGATCATGGAGAGATTTCAGGTGTGCAATAACTTTAAAAGGAGTTTTCATATGTTAGGGTGGTGTGGGCGATTACTATTGAAATGTTAAAACCGAATTGTCCACTGAAATCAGAACTTAAACAACCCCTGAATTCATAATGGTGGGTGGGTATACATTGGGTACAAATTGTAAGCCAAATTATTAATTGCACAAAAAGATAGTTTGTTTTTATAAAAAAAAAAAATAGATTAGATTCCCCATGCAAACTTTGAAATGAAAAAACTGAACAAAAATGTTGGTAGTGTTGCATAGGTTATTGATATTAAATTTGAAAATACAGTTGCTTAATATATAAAGACATATAGGCCTACACAATATTGATAATTTAAAAGTAAAAATCACATAGGCCTATTATTTAGGACTACCCTCGCAAAAAAGGGGTGAGGGTATGTTTGTTTTAAATGAGTAGCCCTCCATATGATTTCGTGTCTTCAGGTAGCCTTCATTCCCAAAAAGGTTGGAGACCCCTGGGTTATAGTAAAATACACATTACACAACAGCTAAAAGTGGCCGCCATTTTTAATGTTTTCTGTGTGAAAATGAATCTGAGGTGGGCACCTGCTGTTGCGCTACATTCTGTTAGTGTCAGTTAATAATTTGTGCTGCTTTGATAACAATCGCGATGGTTTGGACATAAAGTCTTGATTCTTTACTAGTAATATTACAGTGCAACGGTGAATGTCCAAAAGTGGACTGATGAAGGAAATGGGATATAATTTATAGAGGGCTACATCACCCGTAAGAGAACGATTGGTGCACATCTTCGCAAATGTCAAAATACAGTCCAAAATTTTGCCGATGGATGTCTTTCTCTTCGGGAAACTATTAAAAACTAGTTCTTGGTTACGTCGTGGTAAGAACTACTGTCTGGTACACAGCAGTAAGCCATTAGGGACTGTTCGTTATTTATAAAAGGGGCCACCGGAGGGATTTTGAGTGCTTCAATCAAAAGTTGCATGACCCGTCCTGCCTGCAAGACATTTTTCAACAACCCTCTAGCAGAATTTTCAAAAAAAGACATGACCCTCCCCAGCCAATTGTTGATGTCTTCCGCCCACGCTCTTAAGCGCTATGAAAACACATTTTAGGCTACCGTTCTAAAATCAACCTCTGCTTTCAGATCTTACACATTACACTTCACCAAGATGGTGGCCATTTCAGTAGATTTACTCACTATCATTGTTGTGGAAACACAATAAGCATAGAAACTAAATGCACACTTCCTGCAACTGCATTAGCCTACTTGAAATAAGTTACTCCTAAGTATTCACATGAAATAAAACAATAAAACATTGAGACCATTCAACAAAGCACACTGGGTTATAACAAATTCAACACATGAACTGGTTGCTATGGACTCGTCTCTAGGCTTCCTCAGTCATTGTAAATCTGCCGAAGCTGAACATTATCCAAAACTCAATTTCTCAGACGAGCGTCAATTTGGGCTTGCATGCTACCACTCCTTCCTTCTCAAATGACTTGAAAAGGCTGTTTGCACAATTTCACAAATTATCACAGGGACCGAAAAATACCTAACATGCCAACTTTTTCCGGGTTTATCATATATTTTAACTTTTCCCCCGCTGTCTTGCCGTTTTAATATTTTCATACATTAGTGCTGCCATCTGGCCTGTCTCTGTGTTGTCCTGTTGTTACCCCCTTGCCCTTCCAGTGAAACAGATGTATTCAAATCATCGTTTTGCTTGCTTAAATGCGAACTTAGAGTGATCTTAACCTATTTAAGTTAACGACGTGGTTGTCGTGAGAGCACGATTCATTGGCGCTTGCAGTGTTCAGCCATCAGGCTACTCAGCTACGAGTAGACAAAGAATTTCCCCTGTTTGTATATTCACTCCAAGTTGGCCTACCATAACTTACCAACTCTACACTGTAGACCATAAACTGGCTATTTATATGAAATAACCAAATGTATTTGTTCAACTTTATGAAGCAGAATTACGCACTGCTACTTGGAACTTAACACATTTTTGTTTGCGCAGGAGAGAGAATGACAGCGATTAACAAATTGCACTTGTTGCTGGTTACCAATAAATACTATATATTTTTTTGCAAACAACAAAAACAGAAAGGATGGAGACAGCAAAGCTAGAGATGGGCAGGAACAAGGTCAATTGGTAGAAATGCTTGTCAAAACGTTATGAGCTGGATGTGTGGATGAATGAAGCACAAGTATGCTTTACTAAGCATGCACACTGTTTAAAGTTAGGCTACACGGTAAACTACAAGTAAACCAAAGGTAAATTTAGCTTTTTTAGAGCTGGATAAAGTTGACCAAATGAATATAGGCTGTTAGGGCGTGAATAAAGTAGGCTACTTTGTTGCTCCAAGTTCCAACCCTTCCAACGTTAATGGGGACGAATGTTGACATTTTCCGTATTTTGCGTGAGAAACCCGGGAAATCTCCCTTATTTTTATTGTTCAATGTTGACAGCTATGGAACGAAAGAGAACGTTATATGGCGACAGAAATCAACAATCAAACAAGCCACTTTGATTTTTTGCTGTTTTCATGATTACAAAAGATGGGTGACCCCCCCTCCTAGACAAAAAAAAGTTGCGTGACCCTCCCCTCAACAAAGAATAAAAAGACATGACCCTCCCCTATTTTCCTCCGGTGGCCCCTTCAATAAATAACGAACAGTCCCTTACATCACTTCACTCACAGCAACTTTCCAAACCTTCTCCCACCTCAGCCTTGCTTTCACACTAAACATATTCAAATTTGGCGACCATGTGACATAAGCGTATAGGGTGAAAGGTCACTGTCAAGGCAATATTGTACTCTAATGCTCAGTACTCATTCTATGCATTCAATGTTACTGTGATTCTACATGCAAGCTGAACAGTAGGAATGCTAAAAATTATTGAAGGCAGTCTCTCTCTTGGACTGATGTTGAGTTTTCTTTGATGTCCTATTATGTGTGCAGTGCATTTGTGTGTGCGTGTGTGCGTACTCCACCCAAGTAATGGTGTTGCTGAACAAGACCTACTGTATATGCCCTGTGGTGTTCGATTCATGAGACATCCTCCTCTCTACCTTCTGTTCTGCCCATCACATGCCTCCATCACTCCATCACCCTCTCTCTCTCTCTCTCTCCCTCTATCACCTTCTCTCTCTCTCCCTCTCTCTCCAGAGCCATTCATTTGTGAACTTATCGCATTCGCTCTGCTTCATGCCGCATGGATGCTATCTCCAGTGTCATTCATCTGCTTCTCTCTCTCTCCCGCACTCTTCCTCTCCCTCACACTCCCCACCAAGCCAGAAGCTCCATCAGTCTCATCCTTGAAACCTCTCTCTGCACTCCATCCCTTCCCAAAACCTCTCCGTAAGCTGTCCTCTTTCGACACCTCTCTACAATCTGTCCTCTCCCAAAAACTGTCTGCAATCTACCCACCTACCATCTCCCTTTTTTCCTTTATCCCCTAACTCCTTCTTTCTTGTCTTGTATCCCCATTTTCTCTCCATCTGTTCTAATGCTCTCCATATCTAGCACTATCCTTAGCCTGTCTCTCACACACAGTCACTTTTCACTCTTCAGCACTCCAAAGTAATATTGTCATAATACCAACATTATGAATTAATACAATACCATGCCTAAGTATCTCAACACCAATACTGAAACATCACTAAGGCAAAACCCTTAAACACAGTAATAGACATAATAGAATAGGAATAGTTGACAGAATATAAACTAGATGTACCGCAGAGCGGTACAAAATATGACCGCCGCCCAGTCCAGCACATTTTTTCCACAAAAAGAAATCACGCTGAAAGGCCTATATGATTCTGTCTCACTAAATTGCATTATCCACACTCAATACTCACTGGTATCTGCTAGACAACAAGTACCAAAACATGATTAGTTCATAGATTTCACATGTAAAATTAATTTTATACAACCCCACCTCCATCTTGCCTGTTCATAATTCTGAGAAATTCTTGATTGTTTGTGTTATGTTTATGTTATGTGTGTGTGTGTGTGTGTGAGTGTGTGTGTGTGTGTGTGCGTGCTTGTGTGTGTGCCTGCGTATGTGCCTGTGCATGCAAGTGTACATATGTCTACTGTGTGAGTATGTGTCATACGTATGATTACTGTGAATGTATGTGTGTGTGTGTGTGTGTATCTGTTTGTGCACATGTGTGCACATGAAATGGGTTAACATGACCCCTGGAGGCAAACATACGGAAAAAAATGGTCATCCTAGGCCCTACAGTTGTCAAGATATTCACAGAGAACTGTGTCTGCCCTACCCTCCTTTCGGGGGGTCCAGTCCAGCGGGGGGGCTACAGATCAAAATGAAAAATTACGGTTCCATGCTATCCATGTGGGGGTACATGCCCACCAAGTTTTGTGTACCCCGGTCTTTCAGTGTCCCGGGAATCCTTGTTGGTGTACGTCACTAAATGTACACATAAATTATTTTATTGTAAGGCCCCCCATGAACGAAAGTACACAAAACTTGGCATGCATTCGGAGGGTGTCATAATGATCCTACACTTTTAATTTTGTGCAGTTTGGACCTTGTCAGCCAGAGATATTGTGATGAAAACACCTAATTTTTTGCTTTTTAATTTTTAACTAGGTGGCGCTATACATGAAATAAGTGGTAATGGGATGGGTTGACATGCCCCCTTAAGACCAACATACATAAAAAAGGTGGACCTCCTAGGCCCTACAGTTCTCGAGATATTCACAGAAAACTGTCTCCGGCCACCTACAGGCCAGTTGGTGTATAGTAACATAAATTAATTTATTGTGTGGCCCCCCATGAACGGAATTCCGCAAAACTTGGCGTGCATACAGAGGGTGTCATAATGATCCTACACTTCCAATTTCGTGCAGTTTTGACTATGTTAGGTCACAGATACCTGCGATTACAACACCTCATTTTTACTTTTTTGTTTTTAACTAGGTGGCGCTATACATGAAATGAGTGGTTATGTAATGGGTTGACATGGCCCCTTGAGATCAACATACAAAAAAAAAAGGTCCTCCTAAACCCTACGGTTCTCGAGATATTCACAGAAAACTGTGTCTGCCCTACCCTCCTTTCGGGGGGTCCAGTCCAGCGGGGGGGCTACAGATCAAAACGAAAAACGATGGTTCCATGCTATCCATGTGGGGTTACATGCCCACCAAGTTTCGTGTACCCCGGTCTTTCAGTGTCCCAGGACTCATTGACGGAAATTTGGGCATGCGAAAAAAAAAAAAAAAAAAAAAAAAAAATTCTGACTAAACCTATATGACCGCCGCTTCGCTGCGCGGCGGTCATAATAATTTTAACTGATAACAAATATCCCTTATTAAAACGGCATTCTTGGTACAACACAACTCCAAAGTGAATCTTTAGGGTTAGCTGGTGATGCCAGACTTGCCAGAAGCTTCCAAGAAAACCATTTGACAGCAAAGAATGATCTGTCGTCCCACAATCCATCTCTCTTCCCTGCGGCCCTACCCCTCTATGTGGGAATGGTGATTTCCCTATCTCTCTCTGTCTTTCTCCATCCCTTTCTCTCTCTCTCTCTACATCCATTTCTATCTCTCTTTGGCCATGCCTTTCTCTCTCTCTTTTCTCCACCCCTTTCTCTCTCTCCATCCCTTTCTCTTTCTTTCTTTCTTTCTCTATCTCTCTCTTTCTCCATCCCTTGCTCTCTCTCTCTCTCTCTTGCCCCATGACATTCTCACTGAGGGCCCGATAATGCTCTTTCAGCTGAGTAAATATGTAAATATACAGAACCATGTCACATTTGATTAAACAAACGAACGCCTTCATTAATTAAAACTTTCGTCTCAGTTTTATTCTTGTTTTTTGTTCATTTGCCTGTCACTTCCCCATAAAAGTTTCTGACAAAACAGCTTTTTGGCATTTACAGTGTAATGTTATAAATGTTCCCCCCGCAGAAATGATTTGCCAATGAAAGAGCAACTGGGGACACTAACAGCAATATGCTAAGTCGCTGCAGAATTGCTCTCGCGTAGCCAGATGCATATTAACATAAACATCTGGACACTACCACGCTGAAATGTGGCCTAAACATGGGTGAGCACTGGTGATGTCATTGATAATGACAGCTTTAAAGGTGGTTGATGTTTTTTTTTTTTCTTTTTGTATCAACACAACCACCAACTGCATTTGTGATACTCAGGGACGTGCACAGGAATTTTGAGGGGCAGTTGCTCTGACCTGAAAAAAGCCCCCTTCCCCCCCAAATTAAAAAAAAAAAAAAAAAACTCACGGGCTATATGCAGGATAACAGTATAAGTAGAATAACAGTGTCTTTTTTTAAAATATATACACAAAGAAGTAAAACACTGAAATACAGCACTCCATCACCTTAACTTATCATTATTATTATGACCGCCGCGCAGCGAAGCGGCGGTCATATAGGTTTAGTCAGATTTTTTTTTTTTTTTTTCTTTTTTTCTTTTTCGCATGCCCAAATTTCTGTCAATGATTCCCGGGACACTGAAAGACCGGGGTACACGAAACTTGGTGGGCATGTAACTCCACATGGATAGCATGGAACCATCATTTTTCGTTTTGATCTGTAGCCCCCCCGCTGGACAGGACCCCCAGTCCTGTGTGTGTGTGTGTGTGTGTGCGTGCTTGTGTGTGTGCCTGCGTATGTGCCTGTGCATGCAAGCGTACATATGTCTACTGTGTGAGTATGTGTCATACGTATGATTACTGTGAATGTATGTGTGTGTGTGTGTGTGTGTATCTGTTTGTGCACATGTGTGCACATGAAATGGGTTAACATGACCCCTGGAGGCAAACATACGGAAAAAAATGGTCATCCTAGGCCCTACAGTTGTCAAGATATTCACAGAGAACTGTGTCTGCCCTACCCTTCTTTCGGGGGGTCCAGTCCAGTGGGGGGGCTACAGATCAAAACGAAAAATTACGGTTCCATGCTATCCATGTGGGGGTACATGCCCACCAAGTTTTGTGTACCCACGGTCTTTCAGTGTCCCGGGAATCCTTGTTAGTGTACGTCACTAAATGTACACATAAATTATTTTATTGTAAGGCCCCCCATGAACGAAAGTACACAAAACTTGGCATGCATTCGGAGGGTGTCATAATGATCCTACACTTTTAATTTCGTGCAGTTTTGACCTTGTCAGCCAGAGATATTGTGATGAAAACACCTAATTTTTTGCTTTTTAATTTTTAACTAGGTGGCGCTATACATAAAATAAGTGGTAATGGGATGGGTTGACATGCCCCCTTAAGACCAACATACATAAAAAAGGTGGACCTCCTAGGCCCTACGGTTATCGAGATATTCACAGAAAACTGTCTCCGGCCACCTACAGGCCAGTTGGTGTATAGTAACATAAATTAATTTATTGTGTGGCCCCCCATGAACGGAATTCCACGAAACTTGGCGTGCATACAGAGGGTGTCATAATGATCCTACACTTCCAATTTTGTACAGTTTTGACTTTGTTAGGTCACAGATACCTTCAATTACAACACCTCATTTTTACTTTTTTGTGTTTAACTAGGTGGCGCTATACATGAAATGAGTGGTTATGGAATGGGTTGACATGGCCCCTTGAGATCAACATACAAAAAAAAAATGGTCCTCCTAAACCCTACGGTTTTCGAGATATTCACAGAAAACTGTGTCTGCCCTACCCTCCTTTCGGGGGGTCCAGTCCAGTGGGGGGGCTACAGATCAAAACGAAAAATTACGGTTCCATGCTATCCATGTGGGGGTACATGCCCACCAAGTTTTGTGTACCCACGGTCTTTCAGTGTCCCGGGAATCCTTGTTGGTGTACGTCACTAAATGTACACATAAATTATTTTATTGTAAGGCCCCCCATGAACGAAAGTACACAAAACTTGGCATGCATTCGGAGGGTGTCATAATGATCCTACACTTTTAATTTCGTGCAGTTTTGACCTTGTCAGCCAGAGATATTGTGATGAAAACACCTAATCAGTCTTTCAGTGTCCCGGGAATCATTGACAGAAATTTGGGCATGCGAAAAAAAAAAAAAAAAAAAAAAAAAAAAAAAAAAAAAAAAAATCTGACTAAACCTATATGACCGCCGCTTCGCTGCGCGGCGGTCATAATTAATGTGATGCATTACTTCCATCATTCATTCTTCTTGCTAAAACGAAATGTGAGAAACTAACTATCAGCAGACATGTAGCTTAGTTTGCCTAATACCAAAAAAATAGTAGCCTAGCCTATAGGCTATGTGATAACGGGATGCTTCTCTGCAAGCTATCTGTCTGATTATTTAGGCTAAACGTGGCAAACTCTGACCCCATTTATGTTTGCGGATTTATGAAGATTTTAATTCATTTCATAAAACTTGATGACGATGATCGTTCGTTTGTTATACATCACAAACTCACCTTTTCCGACAACGTTGAGTCGTCTCATACGACAACCGCGACAATCTCCTTCTAGTGCCGCTTGGCTCACGGTACCGATCCACTTGCACGACACTTCATTTTGTCGTGTCGCATAGATGTCGCGCTGCCTCCCCACGTTCAGTCATGTGTGGGCGTTTTGTTTAAAATGTCAGTTACCAGCTCATACTCAGTTTGTTTTAACGTATCTTAAGTGTTTTTCCACAAATGGACCACAATTTTAGGCATGTACTTAACAGTATACAACACATTAATAGCCTAAACAAACTATGCAAGCCATTTGGAAATCTTGTTTTATTTAAACTACTCAATGCAATCTCAAATCCTTACCAGAAACACCAACAGTCAATATATTCATCCAAATCCTAGTTTCGTTTGTTTTATGGACTACTAGGTGGTCGTGGAAGAGATCGTTAAAACATTATTTGTCTTGTAAGCGGAACCAAAGTTTCACAGGCACCGTTGTGGTAGAACAAAGGACCTACAACCTCGTCCTTTCATTGGAGAGTCGCCTCGCGTTCAACGGATTCATTTGCATAAAGATGGGCTTCGCCCAGCTTTTTGACGCGCGACATATTTTCAAATGCAGTGCTGCCTTCCCGGAATGCTTTGCGGGCGCGTTAAAGTCGCTTGACGTCACCCATAGGACTAGAGTGGAATGTGACACGACAAAATGAAGTGTCGTGCAAGTGGATCAGTACCGTCAGCTCAGGTGCCGGTCGCGTGCAGTGCTGCAGCCACGTAAACAGAGTTTGCCCTTCCCCTACTGACTTTCACTTTCGGTGCCCGAATGGAAGTGAATGAGGCTTTGCGAATTTTTTTTATCTAGGCCTAAGTGAAATTCTGCATCCATTGTAGGCCTACGATTTATTTATTTATTTTCCCCATTGAAAGGGCAACATGAGTCAAGAAGGGCATATGGGCAGTTGCCCGGGCAACCTGAGCAACCCCCCTGTGCACGTCCCTGGTGATACTTATACAATAAGACTACAAAAGCATGGAGAAGACTAAAAGAGCACAGCAATTACACCATCGGTAATTCAAAGCATCGTACAAAAGGATCATACACCATTGATATTTATCTCACAAATAATTTTATTATCATAGTGAAGTTTAAGTAACTTAATCCATACACAGTGAAATGAAATTCACTGCAAGTGGAGGCTCTTTTCTGATATGCTTAATTTCCAACAAGTCAAAGAGTCAACTCTTGTTTCCATACCGATCCTCATCTGTTCTCCCACAGAAAGACTCATGACGCATAATTGTACCTGCGGTGATATTGGTAATGGGGGGCTGTGTGTCGCAGTGTGTATATTTAGCATGCCATCCCCAGGAATGTGGGCTTTTTTTGTAGCCACTGACAGGATAAGCACCATTTGTGTCTAATCTGTAGTTTTCGGAGGTGTAGTGCCGTGTCTAACGCTCTGCTGGATACAGGAGGCGAAAAGCGGTGTATCAAAGATTAGTAATTGTGTGGATGTGGGTTTTTTTTGTTTTGCAGTCTGTCAACACCCCCTCTGTCTTGGCTTGGGAAGAAAAAAAATCAGAAGGAGAAGAAGAGAGAAAGAGAGAGGGAAAGAGAGAGGGAAAAAGAGAGAAAATGAAAACAGACTGGTCGCTGCTGACTCAGGGACTATCTGTGCGCTCGGAAAAAGAGTGAAATTTGCACAGCAATGCCAATTTCCTCTTGAACAAATAAGATGGACGACCCGCGTCCCGCTCATCGCATGTAAGCATCTTAAAACAATTTCGAGACTGACACCTGAGCCAACCAGAATTGATGGGGACACTCCCTGTTTGACAAAAGCTATATGGATGAGGCAGGGAAACTGTGTGATGTCAGGATATTCCACTCATGGATTTTGAGATAATAGGCCTCAGAGATAATAGGTGGCTTAAACAGACACATCTTTATCAAATGCATAGCAAATAACCTGAACGTGTCATTATCCTGCGAACAGCATCTAAGACCTGTGTTGATGTTGAGAAAGCAAACACGTTTTCCTGTTCTTGGAAGCTCTGCCAGAGTTTTCAAACACACTGCTGAGAGCCTGTCATCTCCAAAACATGGCATATTTACTGGACTTGAACACCTCAACAAAGCCTGAGGAAATAACAAAATTATGTAGAAGACTAACACCCAATAGCACTAATAATTGGATTTGTGTGTGTGTGTGTGTGTGTGTGTGTGTGTGTGAGAGAGAGAGAGAGAGAGAGAGAGAGAGATAGAAAGAGAAGTGAGTACATCCCTATGCAATGATATTTCAAAAATAAATAAATAAAATAATCAATAATAATTGTAATTGAATATAATACAATATTGCACTATAATGCACTATATTAAAAATGCAGGCCCCAGTAGGAATTCAATGTCATGAAATTCAGCATATCTTTAATTACAAGTGTAGTCATTTATCATTAGTTTCAGTTATATTCTTAAATCCCACAGATGGAGTGGGCGTGGTGGAGCAACAGTAACATAAAAATAAAAGTAATTATTTATGCAATATTATCGGACGATTGAAAAATAAATACGTCACATTGTGTCAATCATGTCTGTAATAAAATCAATAAAGTTGTCATAACAGGTTTGATCTGCTGCGTTTTCCACATTTGATCGTGTCAGTGAATGAGGTTTTCTACTGTTGAATTTTGTATTTGATGGGCAAAAATAGAAAAAATGTTTTAGTGTGCACCTTTAGACCTTTAGAGAGAATCATAATTCTATATTCACATTTCCCACTGCTATTCATATGAAGAGTTTAGTTCCAAAACACTATAAATCCAATTTTGAAAACATAAATAAGTCCTGTTATTTAATTGTGTAATAATACCCAACTACATTTCCACTGAAATGACAACAAAAATAATTTTCAAAATTAAAACAAATGTTTTATGAAAATTCATTCAAATGGAGGATATAGCGTTTTGGAACCAAACTCTACATATGATCATACTGTATGTTCTCGCTGTTTGTTTTTCCTACACACTGTATACAATCATTTTAATCTGAGAGAGAATGAGAGAGAGAAAGAGTGAGGGTAGTGGTTGTATTTCTCCACAAATAGGTTTCATTAAAGAGCATTCTCCATCACTCACTAATTGATGGATCGGGAGGGGTGTGTGGAGGTGGGAGGGTGTTGCCTGCAGGTTTAGGGCTCTGTGATGGGTGAGAGTGTAGTTGCTGACTCAGGTTTAGTAAAGGGTGTGGTTAGCAGGCAGATGGGGGAGGGAGGGAAGAGGATGATGAGAAATAAAGGGAAAGATTTAGAAAAAAAGAAGGGAAAGGGAAGATTTAAGTAGAAAGGATGAAAGAGTACATAAGGAGAGAGAGAGAGAAGAGGAAAGAAAAACACAGAGAACAAGAGAGAGGAAGGGGAGGGAGGGATGGGAAGACAAGAGGAAGAAGAAAAGTAAAGAAGAGAGAGTGGAAGAGCAGTGAGGAGAAAAGAAGAAAGGAGAGAGAGAGCAGAGGAGGAGAGAAGTGGGGGCAGACCCACGTGCCGGCGGGGGATACGTTAGAGCCCTGTCTGGAAATGGGGTCATGTGTCTATGCACCACGCCTTTGGAGTGTGTGCCAACTGCCCTATGCCAGCCAGGGAGGAGAGTGGTGGTGGCGGCACTTATTAACACACACACACACACACACATCAAACGCCAGAGGAGACCCACACTCTCCTACAATTTACACCCCATCCTCTTTCTCTCTCTATCTCTCTTCAGCTCTACCCTCAATATGTAGCTCTATCTATACCCTCTCTCTATAAGTAGTTCTATCTATACCCTCTCCCTCTATATGTAGCTCTATCTATACCCTCTCTCTATAAGTAGCTATATCTATACCCTCTCTCTGTGTAGCTCCATCTATACCCTCTCTCTATAAGTAGCTCTATCTATACCCTCTCTCTATAAGTAGCTCTATCTATACCAGTGGTCCCCAAACTTTTTCTTCCAAGGGCCAGCTCACAATGCCTGGCTCTAAGAGAGGGCCAGAGACTCGGAGTATATTAGTAACCATAAATAGCTTAGTGCTGTGAACAACAGCAGTCTACCTTAGTTGAATATTACATTACATTTAATCATAGGCGACTGCAATTTAATATTGTTAGCTGTGTTTATATTGCAATCATGCCATATCAGTGTAAAATGTAGCTCAAATGAAATAATACTAATAAAAAAAATAGCATTCCCAAAAGTATTAGCAGGGAATCCCAAAAGTATATTTTATTCAAAATGTGTGAACTCTGAACTCTGTGTCTTTGCATACACAGCTCAAGTTGTGAACAATACCCTATAAAAACAGTAGAGTACAGTAATAATAAGTGCATCGGTGAGTGCTGTTACGTCTCAGTTCAAGACGGCTGGTGAGTGTTAGGATCAGCAAGACTTGTTGTGAGTGGTGCTATGAGAGGAGATGTTCTCTAAAGAGCTGGGTCTTCAGGAGTTTTTTTGAAAATGGAGAAGGATGTCCCTGCCCTTGTAGGAACTGGCAGTGTGTTCCACCAGCGAGGAACAACAGATGAGAAAAGTTTGGTTTGGCCTGTGCGTACCGGTGGTAGAGCTAGACGTCGTTCGTCTGAGGAGCGCAGATGTCTGGTGGTAGTGTATGTCTGTATGAGGGCATTCAAGTAGGTGGGAGCAGAACCGGAGACTACTTTGTAGGCAAAGGTTAGAGCCTTGAATTTGATGCGGGCCGCCATAGGTAGCCAGTGTAGCTGGATGAGCAGCGGGGTAACATGTGCCCTTTTGGGTTGGTTGTAGACCAGGCGCGCCACCGCGTTCTGGATCATCTGAAGGGGTTTCACTGCGCAGGCTGGGAGACCTGTCAGGAGGGTGTTGCAGTAGTCGAGTCGTGAGATGACTATCGCCTGAACCAGGAGTTGGGTAGCATCATCTATCTATACCCTCTCTCTCTATATGTAGCTCTATCTATACCCTCTCTCTCTATAAGTAGCTCTATCTATACCCTCTCTCTGTGTAGCTCTATCTATACCCTCTCTCTGTGTAGCTCCATCTACACCCTCTCTCTATATATGTAGCTCTATCTATACCCTCTCTCTATATGTAGCTCTATCTATACCCTCTTTCTCTATAAGTAGCTCTATTTATACCCTCTCTCTATATATGTAGCTCCAGCTATACCCTCTCTCTCTCTGTGTAGCGCTATATATACCCTCTCTCTATAAGTAGCTCTATCTATACCCTCTCTCTCTATAAGTAGCTCTATCTATACCCTCTCTCTATATATGTAGCTCTATCTATACCCTCTCTCTCTATATGTAGCTCTATCTATACCCTCTCTCTATATAGCTCTATCTATACCCTCTCTCTGTGTAGCTCTATCTATACCCTCTCTCTCTATATGTAGCTATATCTATACCCTCTCTCTATAAGTAGCTCTATCTATACCCTCTATCTGTGTAGCTCTTTATTAGTTTAAAGTGGGTTAGCCAGTCATCATTTTTGTCTGATAACTTCTACAAGAGGATCTATGATGCAACTATATTGTCTGGAGGCAGAAAGGGCTAACATATTTCTCTGTAACATTTCCAAAATCCAAGTGAACAAAACACTATACAAATCAGAAGTATCTACTGATATGTTTCTCCGCTGAGTTTTGCCACTTGCTGTGCCACTAAGACGAGCTGAGAAGGGCGCATCATGAATAAACATATTAGCCTATAGGCTACTGTAAATGTTGGCTAACATTGCCTACCTAGCAATGCTATCTATGCAAATGCAATATGTCCAAAGGTAATCTACGGTAGGCAACTACATCAAGCTACTGCTGATGTCTCCACATTGCATAGGGGCAGCTGTCTGCACTGTCTAAAACTTATTTAACTTAAGCCCACAGAGGACAAAATAATATAGTATTAATACAAATATAATAATGGATGCGAGTTGGCTGTAAGTTTAGCCTAGGCTATTTGTAGCCACAAGTCTCTCTACTTCAGTTTCATTCTCTTCTCGTTTTCTGACAGCTGTCAACATTGAGCAACGAAAATGGGAGATTTTCCGGGTTACTCACCCAAAATACAGTGGAATTTCAACATTCGTCTTTCTGTTGCTATCCCTCTGCTGAGAGCAAGAATTTGTAGGCCTACTACAAAACTGCTGCACTAAATAAACGAGGTGTGAAGCTAGGTCTAATGAGACTTTGGTTGAAAGATTGGCGTCAAATCGTGCTCTCTCCCACACTGTTTCTGATCACTCTAAGGTCGCCTTTGGGCAAGCAAAACGATGCTTTAAAAAAGAAGGGCAGGGGGTACAGGACAACAGTACAGAGACGGCCAAGTCCGATGGGGCTAATGTTATGAAAGTAATAAAATATGGGATATTTTACGGGAAAATATTAAAACAGGAAGACAGCTGGAAAAAAGTTGACAGGTATGTTTCTGACAGTGGGTGACTCTAGGGCTCTTTGCTGTTGTTAGAACGGCCTGTAGCCTAGGCCTATTGCACAACATAGGCCTACCATCACGTTAAATTTTGTAAGCTACAAAGAAATAAATAGCCTACAGCAATCAAACCGGCGCTGTCTCGCTTGTCAATTGACAGCTGCATTAAATAGACCCACCTATGCATTTTCTATATCAACAAAATGGCCGCTGCAAACGTTATTATCTGATTATTAGCTCTATCTATACCCTCTCTCTGTGTTGCTTTATCTATACTCTCTCTCTCTCTCTCTGTAGCTCTATCTATACACTCTCTCTCTATATGTAGCTCTATCTATACCCGCTCTATATGTAGCTCTATCTATACCCTCTCTCTCTGTGTAGCGCTATCTATACCCTCTATCTGGTGTTCTCTCTCATCTGTTTTCTCCTCCATTTTAAATCTTTCATTTCCTTATTTCCAGACTTCCTGTCTTCCCCATCTCCTCTGCCTGGCTATCTGTTTTAGATCTATCTATCTATCTATCTGATTTAAATTTCTCTGTTGTTTTCATCCCTATCTTTTTCATCTATGAGATTTTGTCCATACACTCGGTGAGTAGCAGGATGAAAGGCTGCAGGCGTAGCGTAACGTTAGCATTAGCACGCTCAGACATTGTGTAACTGGTGTAAAGTTCAGGGGGGAGGCGGCTGGGCCTCTATTATAGATGAAAAACGCTGCGCGCCTTTTGATGGTTCCCCACTCCTTCCTCTTAACATGGGGAGGCTATTTACTGCTCTGCCACTAACCAGAGAGCCGCCAACAGGCAGTGGAGGAGGGAAGACAGGCTGTTCCACGCCTCAGCTGGAGGCCATCCACAATATGAAATAAAGAAACGCAGGGGTAAAAAAGAGTAGGCTACCATAGACGTGCCCTTTGTATAAGAGTACCATAGACGTGCCCTTCGTATAAGCACTTCGTTCTGTTTGTCTCAACCATACAGGAGGAAGGATATTTGGAAAATATAACATAGTGCATCATCATGTTTGTATAGATTTTTTTTCCATTGTGCATTTCAGGTAATATCAATAAGATAGCGTTGTTAATCTTAGGTCAATCAAAAGCAGCCCAACTGTACTTCCACTGATATTACCTGGAAAACAGATTTCTGTCAATTGGAAATAATAGTCAGAATATTAATCTTGTTCAGGATTTATTTCCTTATTGAGACTGAACTGTATAAGATTATTTGGCTTATTTCAAGATATTCCATTTTGTGTAATCTTACATAGATATACAACTAATTATGAGCAGATTTGATAGTAAAACAAGCTTCATCATTAATAAATGTATTTTGATGTAGTAACAATTAGACCTTAAACATATTTTGGCTTGTTTCAAGAGTTTTCCCTCTAATCACCAACATTTATAAGTTGTTAGTGAACATTCACTGGAGACTAGGGGTGTGACGAGATCTGCTGATAGCCTACTATAAGGTGATAATTAGATTTCCATTCTTATTTTGGAACATTGATGTCTAGAAACAATCAAATAATGATCCATTTCAGAAATAATCGTTTTCAGTGATAAACCCTCCGTTTTCGTGAAATGAAAGGCCAAACTGCATGAAAATATGTGACCAGGCATGGCAAAACCAGGCTCAAGTCGTAGAGACGCAAGTCGCAAAAAACGACTATGAAGTTTTTTTTTTTTTTCAAAATTAGTGATTTTCGTTTTTTTGCAGAATGTGCAAGTTGAAGTCCTAAAGAAGCAATTCCATGTTGCAGATAACAGCATTGGTTGCTTTAAAAGTGTATATTTTGTCCTTGAAAATGGTTAAGTTTCAGGAAGTAAACCAGCGTTTGAATTGGTGAATTTGAAGTGCTCTTTTGTTCTGTCGGCCAATCTAGATGCTAGAAGTAACCTCATGGCTACTTACTGAACCAGCATGCTGTTTGTTTACAATTTAAATGGAGATGGAAAAAGCACAACGGATTGCAGATTAGCTAAATCTGATGATGAAGGCGACTGCATTATATTGGAGAACATCGCTAATCTAGAGCTGACCTTAGCCGAAGATAATTACAACGAGGAAGAATCTCTCGGTCTGGCAGCAGAGGAGCTAGATCGTAAGATATCAGATGCTATTTCCACAGATACATTTGACGGGGATAAAGTTTGTGTGTTAGAAACTTTATCCATTGCTACTAGCTAACGTAGGCCTACTGTTGTTAGCTATTGGCACCATAGGCTACTAGCCAAAACCCATTACAGATAGTTTCGGTGGGCAATTAACTTGAATAATGCGAGAATGTCTTGTTTTGACTGATGGCAGGGTGCCTTGCATCGTGTGTGCATTCAAATTAACATTGTTTGCAACGTGATCTCATGTTTGTTTTAGACTACTTTATCCATACTAGCTGGTTCTGTAACCCATTACAGATAGTTTCGATGGGTCATTAGCATCATATGATGCACTGCAGGCTGACAGATCAGTGACAGGGGGGGGGTTGATCTTAATGTCATGTAAATGAGGACCATTGTGTTCCCTTCCCATGGATTGAGGAAGAAAGTAGTCAAATTGAAAAGCCTGATTTCTCAGCTTGTCGCTTTGAGATGTGTATACTTTAAAATGGCTACAACTTATTCAAATATTATCAGATCTCCATGAGTGAGACATCATTGGATAGCTTTGAAACTACACTTTCAGAATCTGTGAATAACTCAAAATGTCTCTGGGGAGACATGTGCCTGGTTTTCCCATGCCTGGTCACATACAGTATATGTGTTTTTCCTACGTGTAAACATGGTCTCAGACTGTCCTTAAGCAATAGCTTTCTTCTGGGGACCCTGGGATTGTAGCAAGTAGTAATAGATTTCTTACAGTAATATACTATAAAATGACTTGCCTTCAAAGAGTTGAAAATCATCTATCATCATCCTCCTTTATTCAGGGAAGATTTCTCTCTATAAGTAGCTCTATCTATACCCTCTCTCTATAAGTAACTCTATCTATACCCTCTCTCTCTATAAGTAGCTCTATCTATACCCTCTCTCTATAAGCAGTGTTGGGCAAGTTACTGAAAATTAGTAATTAGTTACAGTTACTAGTTACTTCTTTCAAAAGTAATTCAATTACGTTACCAATTACTGTATATCAAAAGTAATTAGTTACTAGAGAAAGTAACTTTTGAGTTACTTTTAAGTCTGCTTTTAAAATGTCAATATGAACAGTACTGAACAGTCACACACACAATAAACCAAATTTTTGGACCTATTTATTGTAGTTTCAACAGGCCTTCAAAACAATAGCCTTGTGCATGAGTTCTCAAACTTTTTCCGACCCCAAAACATACAATGCATGAAGGCCTCCCTGACCTTGTTTTGCGCCACCCTCACCATCTAGGTGGTTTGATAGATATGTACAGTACACTGCCTACTGCTTGCGTAGTAGTAGTAGTATGCATGGTGGTGCACTGACACTGAATTCTGCAATATAGCAATAAGTTATTATTATCATTATTATTGCAATCCTTCTGTAGGCTACATGGAATGAGTTCAATGGGATGTAATGTGAAACAATGTTAAATGGCCTATTTTCAAAGCAGTTATTGTCTGCTCACACACACATACAACCTTAAGTTATCCTCATCCTGCTTTGAACACAGTTGTATTATATAGCATTTTAAGCACCAGCAGTTTGGGAAAAGCCTGCGCTGCACAAGTGCTGACCTACCGAAATAAGTTCTAATGCATCTGAGAGTTTGGGATTGTCGTGCACTATGCAGAAGGTTACTCTTCAGCTGATAAGGTGTTCCAGAGAGAAGCTGCATGTTCCGTCGCAGACAAATGAATCCATAACACCATGGACGTCAATTCCGATGTAAACATAGGCTACTGTGCAAATAACTCAAGTCGCTTAGTAGGCTACGTACGGTAGGCTATTTGGAGGTTTCTTTATCTGGTAAGTGAAATCTGCATTTTCCTCTCGAGTTAAACGTGTGCTTGCTTGTGTCAAGGCTATATATAGGCTACTGTAGCCTATTGGTGTTGTGGCGTGGCTATGTTGTAAGAATGAGAAATTGATATAACGAGGCTTTTGCGCAATAGGCGGAAAAGAGCGGAGATAAACAACAAATGCGCTTTTACTGTAGTGGAGCTTACCAGATGGAAACGAAAGGGAAAAGGCTTTTAAGATGCCCATTTAAATTGTAGCCTAATGCACTCTTGTGTGTTTTAGCATAAATCCGAAATAAGGAGGAATGTGAGGAGGCTATTAACTGTAAAGAATGCATCTGCAATCTAAACATGAAACACAATCGCTGGAAACACAGCTAAGGTCGGGAGACAAGCAGCAAATGTGCATCTTGTCTGCAGTCGTTCATTCAAGATCAACAGAGTAATGCAAGTAACGAACTCTTTGAAATTTCAGTAATTGTAATTGCGTTACTGGATTTACAAAAATACTTCGTTACATGCTCGTTACCACTAAAAGTAGTGGAATTACTGTAACGCGTTACTTTGTAACGCATTACTCCCAACACTGTCTATAAGTAGCTCTATCTATACCCTCTCTCTCTATAGGTAGCTATATCTATACCCTCTCTCTATAAGTAGCTCTATCTATACCCTCTCTCTATAAGTAGCTCTATCTATACCCTCTCTCTGTGTTGCTCTATCTATACCCTCTCTCTGTGTAGCGCTATCTATACCCTCTCTCTCTCTGTAGCTCTATTTCTTCTCATTTATTCCATTAATTCAGTGCAAAATAAATAAATAAAAGACAATTTACTCAGAATTGATCTGAGGAGTTTCAAGGGATATAAGTGCATGTATCTATGTAGATAGATAGATAGATAGATAGATAGATAGACAGATACTTTATTGATCCCCAAAGGATATACATTGGGGATCCCTGATCCCTAATGTATGTGTGTATATACTGTATGTAGAATATGTATTTTTCCAACAAAATAGAAATATACTACTACAATATAAATACATCTTTTGTGTTTATTCCTAGATCCCTAAGTAGTTTAACTAACTGTTGGATGAACGGCTGTTCCACTCCCCCTAACCTAAGGGTGCAAAGAGATATGTAATGTGTGTGTAGCTCAGGGCCTCCCTGCCGCTTGAAAGGGAGCCACCCGCCCTGTGCTGTGTGTTAATCAGGAGTTGGAGACCAGGGAGATAAAGCACTGGATCGTCCCCGCTGCTCACACACAGCTTTTTTTTGTCCTCTGATGATCGCCAAGCTCCCTGATGCGCCAGGCAAGATAAACACGGAGCGGTGGCTCGTTAGCAGAGAAACCTGTGCCAGGATTGCCCGAGACGTTGGTGTTGTGCCCGCGGGTCTAAATGTGAAAGGAGTACAATACCCCGCCTCCTACCCCACACACAGAGACGATAAAACAACTGGCGTTAACGACTACAAAAAAAAAAAAAAAACTCATGCTCGTCTGCGTGGACCCCCCCCCCCCCGAGGGGGTCGGAGCTAATGGGTCCAAATCAACAGAGGAGGAAATCAAAGGAAGGTGCTCCTTAGTCAGCCTCCATGCCCACACACCTCCTTAAGTGCTCACCACCACCACATTTCAGTGCATAAATAGTTAAAACGAGCACATAGGGCCGGTCTCTCTCTCTCCCTCTCCCTCTCTCTGTGTGTCTCTCTCTCTCTCTCTCTCATTCGCTTGTTATAAGGCCATTACTTTAAAAATACTCCCTCCCCACTTCTTCTCATTAGCGGCTTACGGTTTTCCATGCCAATCACGTGCGGAGCGGAGTGAACGATGGTGACATATCCGTAATTGTAAAGAGGCTCCACTTGCGGAGCGGGAGTCCTCTCCTCTTGGCGGGGTCACGGCTGAGTCACGGACAGCCCAGAGAAACAATTAAAGGGGTATTTTAATCACGGATGGGGAGAGGCACCAGCCTGCTCTGAGGGCCTCATTTATGTCAAGCGGGCAGGCGAGGGATGTATGTGTGTGTGTGGGTGGGCGAGTGTGTGTGTGTGTGTAGGGGTGGATTGGGGATAGCAGAATGGGGCTGGGGGTAGGGTTGGGGGGAATGCACCATAAGGAGTTTTCACCATTCTCTAGTGAGTTATAACCAACAGCTTTTCTCTCTCTCTCTTTCTCTCTCTCTCTCTCTCTGTGTGTGTGTGTGTGTGTATGTTTGTGTTTTCACGTCTCCAGTTTGGACCGGCCTGTGGAAGATTGCGTGAACCAAGCGATTTTTCAAAAGGAAATATAGGGGGGCGCGTACGCGTATAGAGATGTTTTTTATGCATCTCTGCGTGGCCCTAAATAACCTGAGATGATGGTGCTGAGTTTGGAGAAGCCGGCGTAGCGCTGACGCAGGCAGGACCGGAGCATGGTCTCTCCCAGACAGCCGTTAAGGACAGACGTACACGACACACACACACACACACACACACACACCTCAGAACCGGAGGATGATCCTCCCAGAGAGCTGTTAAGGACAGACTTGGAGACAGGATGGACAGACATACACACACACACACACACACACACACATAGAAACACACACACACACACCTCAGGACCGGAGGATGATCCTCCCAGAGAGCTGTTAGGGACAGACTTGGAGACAGGATGGACAGACATACACACACACACACACACACACATAGAAACACACACACACACACCTCAGGACCGGAGGATGATGCTCCCAGAGAGCTGTTAGGGACAGACTTGGAGACAGGATGGACAGACATACACACACATAGACACACACACACACACACACACACACACACCTCAGGACCGGAGGATGGTCCTCCCAGAGAGCCATTAAGGACAAAACTTGGCGCCTGGAGACCGTAATGGACAAGCCATCAATTCAATTGTCAGGAAATAAGAAGTGGACACACACACACACACAAACACACACACACACACACACACACACACACACATAAACACACACACACACACAAACACGGATGTGCACAAACACACACATAAACACACACACACACACATACACTCAAATACAAACATGCACGCAAACACACACACACATAAACATACAGACACACAAATACAAACACACAAACATACACACATGTCTACTTGGAATTTGAATTGATCTCTACAGAGTGATTTAATGTCCTGTGTTATTCTCTGTTGTGCCGTTGCTGCCTGGCTGGCAGTATGGCATCTTTGGACTGACCCCACCCCCCCTTCCACAGATCTATTGCCTATTAGGCTATACATTGCTACCTGGGGGTGCATTTTCCAATTGTAACTAAGGCAGAGTGTGCAAAATGTAATGGTCTCTTGGTAATTTAACAGTGCTCAATGCACAATAATGCTTGGACAAAGTACACCCATGACATATTTTAACCAACACAACCGTTGATGACTCCATTCTCAGACAGGGATTCAGGTGGAAGAACTCGAGGCACATCGGGCTTAACAATTTTGTGTTCTCTGCCCTCACACTAGGTATTCTATTTACGGTACCCAGAGCCAATTTGTGGGCCTTTTTATGACTGTGTGTAACTAGGGCAAAGATGACACAAGACGTGTTTCAGAGCAATCACTCAGCGGAAGACGACTCGGCTAAAAGCCTGAAGACCTTTCTCTGGTTCCATGCTGGACGAGTTCTGCCATCCCTGTAGCATGCTGGACGAGTTCTGCCATCCCTGTAGCATGGAAACCCATAGCCTGGTTCCGTCTGTATGCCAGAACTGAATGTGCATGTGTGTGTGTGTGTGTGTAACGTGTTGTTGTCGTTGTTGTTGTGTGTGTGTGTAGTCCGCCGTTGCAAGTACATAATTTCAGAGGGCTGCACAGTTAGTTGAAGGTTAAATTGGTCAGACTCCCAAAATGTCACCTGAAGAATGGATTGCTTTGATCCATGCTGGAGCAAAAACTGACTGGAATGACTTTTTTTGTTGTTCTCTTTTCTTCTCTTTTGTATTTCACTTGTCCACTTGTTTTTTTGAGCAGGAGAAATGCAACTGCCTTCTTTCCCTGTCTCCCCACCTCTACTCTATGCTCCAGATACTGTAAAGTCTGCATGAATGGAAACATCAGTCAGGAAAAGCAGAAAATTCAAAAACTAAAATACTTTTTGGAAGGATTTCAAGTCTCCACTATCATACAGCAAAGAGCCATGTACTTCAAAAAAGCAAGCACTGTAACACACAAAAACACACATGAACACACACTCCTCTCTCTCACACACATACACACACACACAGAGAGAGAGAGAGAGAGAGAGAGAGAGATACAGACCCGCGTGTACACACACACACAGACACACACTGGACATTTTCTTTAAAAAAATCAAGAAACAAAAAAGCTAGGGTGATATGCTGGCGGCTAGGCTTTCAGTCAATCCTCAGATACTTTGATAAAGTTTTCCCCTTTAAATCACTCACAAAGCTCCACTGCTGCCTCCCTCTTAAGGAACAACACCCAAGGACGGCGTCCTATAATACATTATTTTCCAGCCTTCAATCATTTAAGAGCCAGATGACTTAAGACTGGCTGCCACCCTCTCTCCTCCCAACCACACACACACACACACACACACACACACACTCACTCACACATACACACACACACACACACACTCCCCCCTTCCTCTCCCTTAAGGACTGATCGATCTGCCCTTGGCATTCCCATTCATTTCATGGTTGTCAATTTCTCATATAAAAGGCAATGTAAACAGAGTATCTGTGAGCGGGAGGGTGTGGTGTGGTGCGGTGCGGGGCGGGGCGGGGTGGGGCGGTGAAGCGGAGCATTGATTAGAGCGCACACGGGGCCCAAAGTGCAAATCGATGGGCACAGGTGAGTCTATCGACTTCAGATGAGCCTCGCCGACGCCGTGAGCTGTTCTCGTAATTAGTTGCAATTAGGTATTTATGTAAGCGTGTGCATACCTGAGCGTCTTCATATGAGTCTTCATATGACTGTGTGTGTGTCTTAGTGTGTGTGTGTGTTTTTTGTGTGTGTTTGATTGTGTTTGAGGGATTGTATGTATGTCAGAGAAAGGAAGAGATAGAGTTTGTGTATGCATGTGAGTGTGTTTGTGTATGCATTTAAGTGTGTGTCTTTCTCTTTATGCCTATGTGTGTGCATCAGTGTGTGTGCGTGAGCGTATGAGTGTGTGTGTGTGTGTGTGTATGTGTGTGTGTCAGGGTTTCCTTTGTCCGGTAATTACCGGACATTGGCCGAAAAAAAAATGAAATGTCCGACAAAATTAAATCTCCGGTAAAATTGTCCGATTGAAATTGGCTATTAATCCTGTCCCATAACGCAATCTGAATTTGAGAATAAGCCTTAATATGTAAGCCTATATTATACGTCCTCTGGCTATGTTTTTAAATGAACAGGCTCGTTTGAAAAGTAAGCTATTAAACAACACGCAACAAGCCTATGCTGCATTTCAAATAGGAAGCGCACGCTTAAAACGTCCATGTTAAACAACGAACAAATGAGTGAGGCGGTTCAAACATGGCCAGGCCCAGGCAGACTAGCCTTAAAAGTTTTTTCAGAGGCCAGACGCAATGGATGATGATAAATTGGTAACGTCTGAAGCCTCAGATGTCCGGTCAACTCCACCACCACCAGATAAAAAGCAGAAGTGTCGGGCGTATCTGTCGGAATCAGTGACATTGGAAGTGGAGTTGCGGGGGGTGCGGCCGCTCCAAGACACTCCGTGTACACTGGACATGCAAAGTGTTCTTTACCCAAAGCATACAGTAGGCCTATGCGTTCTCTCAAGGGCGTAGGTTTGGTCTCAGCTTTGGTGGGGACATCCAATATATGGCTGTCGGAATGATCAGCAGCACAAATGAGTTCGCTAAAATATTGGTGGGGACAATTTTGTCATCTTAAAATATTGGTTAGGACTAGTCATGAGCGTCCCACCCTAAATCTACGCCCATACGTTCTCTGTCTATGATCTGCAGGGTTAGGGCCTCCTCGACGAGGCGATTACTGGTCCGCGGATAATTTCTGGCACAATTAAAAGGTATCATTGAACCACGGCCGAAAGAAAAAGAAACTAAACATTTCCCAGAATAGGAAACATGTCTTAATTTATTGTTATCAAATAAAGAGGCATAGCGTTAGGGGGTAGTGGTGTGAGCGCTCATTCTTGTGTGTGCGCATCTGTGTAACCTAAGTTAAACAGTCACCACTGGAGATAACGTAGGCAGCAACAAACAACGTAGCCTTTTTAAAACAACAAACGAAGCGGACTCTTGCTGTCCATGAAAAGATACTGGCTAGATCTTGTTAGGCATGTTTACAGTAAGTTAGGCTAATGAACATGTTGCATTCTATACAGCCTGATTATGTCATTCTTTAAGCTTTTGACCAGCACCATTTTTTTCTAGCGGAAACTCTGGTGTGTGTGTGTGTGTGTGTGTGTCTACAGTATGCCAGTGAGTGAGTGAGTGAGTGAGTGTGTGTGTGTGTGTGTGTGTGTGTGTGTGTGTGTGTGCCAGTGAGTGTGTGTGTGTGTGTGTGTGTGTGTGCACCAGTACAGTATTAAAAGCACTGGGGCTGCAGCGGCGTTGCAGTGAGACGTGGATTGTGCTGACAGTGAGCATGCTCCAGGCCATTTCTCCACAATCCAGCAGCTAATTACTTAAAAATCCCATGCTCTCCACACCCCCATCCACCATGATACACACACACACACACACACGCACACACACACACACACACAGAGAGAGAGAGAGAGAGAGACACACACAGGGCCTAAACTGCATATTATGAAGTTGTGAGTCCTTGGAGAGGACTTAGTGTGAGTAAAGGAGACGAAGGTGGAAAATTCAAAGGTTGGTCCGGTGTCTGGCTACTCGCTAAATGAGAGGATTAGGCCTGGGATGAAGAGCAGATGTCTGCTGTGCATTTATGTCTGGCAGTATATGTGTGTGTGTGTGTGTGTGTGTGTGTGTGTGTGTGTGAGTGTGTGTGAGTGGTAGTGTATCTATATATTTGTTTATAGATATACTGCATAGCCTGTGTATCTGTTTGTCAATATGTGTGTGTGTGTGTGTGTGTGTGTGTGTAACTGTATCATCACTCTGGTGGTTTGACAGGCCTAGGTCAGAGCATGTCCAGACTACAGACCCCTCAGTAATTAAGTCCTGGCTTGGTTTTCCACACCTAATTGATGCACTAACGGCAATGTGGCTGCAAACGTGTCGGTTTCTCTTTCTTACCCTTTTTTCCTCATCCAAGCTAATTAGTTCTCGGGCAGGCTCCGGGACACGGGGGGTCAGCGTTCTGGGATGGGGGAGCCATGCATGACGAGTGTGGAAATCAATTGATTGATAACTCTGAGGAGAAGAGAAGAGAGGAGAAGAACGGTGCAGAATGAACAGTAATGCCAAGAGAAAAGAGAGAGAGGAGGGGTGAGGGGTCAGACTCGTTGTCAAGTAGGACTACAGTCTCCCATCCATTCTCGGGAGTTCAGACTTGGCAAGTTTAGTTCTGGAGGGCAGGATCATGGTGAAGAGACGATGCAGTGGGATCTACACTAAATCTGCATTTGGGACAGTGCCAGGCTGTCTAACATCACAGCTCAGCTCTCCAGGCTAACATTATGGCATTTTCATCTTTATCTTCACTGGAATTGATTTCTACAAACAACCAGTGTATTAATTACTCACCAAAAGAGAGTCTAGAATTCACCAGTGCTCCCCACATTCTATCATTTCATTGGACAATGTTGGTTACCACAGCAACAATGTTACTGGACATGGGAAAGTAATGACCTGTGATGTGAAAATCATGCGAGAGAGGTCTCTGCTGCTATACATTGTAAATTATAAGCTGGTATAAGTCATAAATCAAAAAGCTAAGTCAAAAAACTTCAATATCTGACAAAAGGACCCTAAACAAACTGATCAACATCTTGGACAATGAATGTCATCCGCTCTACAGCACTATCAAAAACCAAAAGAGCTTGATCAGCTGGAGACTTCGCTCACTGCCATGCACAACTGAAAGGCTGAGGAAGTAATTTGTTCCTAGGGCCATTGAACTGTTTAATGCCTCACTAAAGGGAAAAGGAGAGATAGACTTCTCTGCTTAGTCTGTCTGCCTCTCCACCCTCTCCATGTTTGAGTACTGACTGCCCACTACTGCTTTATTACTGTTTTACTACTGTTTTACTAATGTACACAGCCTAATGTTTTCACTACTGTTTTACTGCTACACTGTTTTTCATGCTATATTAGCACACATGATCAATGGCTGAGGTCAGGCTTCTGCTACAATACTGAATGAATGAATGGCTATAACCCTATTACCTCAATCTGTTCTTGCACTGAAATAGTTTTTTATTTTACCTTGTCTACATTATACTTTACTCTCCTATTTGTCCACATTATTTATGCTGGTCTCTAGACCTTACTCTTGCACTGTTGCACTGTTGGACTAATGTTGGACTACTTTTTGCACCTTCACCATGACACTCACTCTCCTGAGCACCTTGCCATGCACACATAATTAAGGACTATGGTTGGACTACTGTTTGCACCTACACCGTGACACTCACTCCCTTTAGCACCTTACCAGTCCCGGCCCTGTCACTACAAGCGTCTTATGCTTGATCACCCTCATGCACATTGGACTTTCTTAATTTAATTTATATAGTGTATTTAGTATTTAGTTTTGTTAGTTTTCTTATCTTTCTTATCTTCTACTGTCTTTATTGTTCAGTGGAGTTTAATTATATGTTTATACTTATACTTATGTTTACCATTTCTGCTGTAAGTGCATGTTGTGTGTGATGTCTGTATGCTACTGAGACTCTTGAATTTCCCCTTGGGGATCAATAAAGTATCTATCTATCTATCTATCTATCTATCTATCTATCTCTATCTAAATCATGAGTTTTCTGTTCATACTGTAAGTTTTATATGAGTTTTTCTATTTCATATATAAATATGAAATTTATATGAGTTTTCAGTTCAATTCAATAATTAAAAAAATCATGTAAGGGTGTACATAGGTGTTGGCACCACATATACACCATTTTATCTACAAATCTAAAAATAGAGAAACCTCATACATTCAAAAATAGAGAAAACTCGATTGAGAACATAGCTGAGACATCCACACATTTGAATGGCCTTCATAGGAACATATTCCTATAATCATGGTAGTTAGGACGCCATTACATCACCCTTTCCATGTACAGTACATCACGCAGACCCTCGCTGTGTATTGAACCTCGCTGTGCACTCATGCATGCAGAAACTTCAATAGCCTCCCTAGACACCGGCATTAGCCCCTCTGCTTGTCATCTCAACAGCACATGGACCCGAGTGGTTGCACCAAAGCTCACAATAGTATTAGACCACTAGAAGATTGGAGAGAAGATGATGGAGATGGTAACTGGGGAAACAGATAAGGGTCTGGATTCTAGCCGAGAGCAGATTAATTTTGTTGAAATGAGCAGCCCTTCCAAACACACTCTTTCTCTCTCACACACACACACACGCACACACACATGCGCACACACGCACGCACGCACACACACACACACACACACACACACACACTTACATTAAAGTAACATCAGTAACATGCACAAGCATGCATACTCATTAACACTCACTCACTCTCTCTCTTTCTGTCTCTTTCTCTCTCTCACACGCACACACACACACACACAGTCCACGTGGATTTACAGTCCTCTGGGGGAGAGGGGCAGACTGCTGTGATCTTTTTCATTTCATTCCTGAAAGGTGTTAGTAGCGCTTTGCATCTAAAGTGTTTCAGGAAAAATCAGAGTAGGACACGGAGGAGGACATTTTTGAGGTTGAAAAAGAGGGAAAGAGGGAGAGATAAAAAGTAGGGGAGAGGAAGAAAGGGAGGATGAGAGAAGAAGGAAACGGCAGAGAGATAGGGGGAGGGGAGGATAGAGAGAATGAGAGGAAAGGAGAGTGATGGAAAGAAGAGAAGAGAGAGAAGAGAAAGGGTGGATAGAGCAGGCGTAGGCTAAAGGTGCTTCGAGTCGAGTGTAGAACACACACACAGACACACACACAAACACACACACACACACACACACACAAGCACTCTGTGAGGGGATCTCATTAAGCATGTATTTTAATCGACTGGATAATTAAAAATAATGTATGCAACATTATGCGTCCCTAGTAAGTAGGTCGGAGTGTTAGTGCACAGCCCAGCCGGGCTCCCATACAGCTGGTCCTTCCTCAAACCACAGACGTGCGCCACCCAAACCAGCCTCTTCCTAAACTAATCAAAAGCTCGTTGTCGGGCCAGGAAGGGCCGCTGCTAACGCCGCTATCGTAGCTAATGCACCATTACGGGCTTAAGGAGACAAAGCGGACTGCTAGATTGGATCCCTAATTTAATGACCATTGTAATACTGCAGAATCCAATATGCGCTGAAGGGCCCCAGAATATGCTGGTGTAGCAAGAGCGGTGTGCAAATAGGGAAGTGCCATAAACGCAAAATAGGATATAAATAAAGACATACGCTTGCTTACTCTCTCTCTCTCTCTCTCTCTCTTTGTCATAGCCTACCAGTCTCTTTCTCTCGCTACCTCTCTCTCTCTCTCTACCTCTCTCTCTCTTTGCCTACCAGTCTCTCTGCCAACCAGTCTCTCTTTATCTCTCTCTCTCTCACTCCCTCTCTCTCTCTTTCTCTCTCTCTCTCTACCAGCCCCTCTCTCTCTTTGTCTACTAGCTTCTCTCTCTTTTGGTACACAACTGGGCAGATGCTGCATCTGTGCTTTCCATTAAACAGGGAATGATATGCAGCAAATGAAAGCCCGGCTGCCTTTAACTGGAGGGGCCGGAGGCCCACGGCACAGCCCCAGTCCAATTCTCAAAGATCTATTCACATGCCATGTGTTTACACACACACACACACACACACACACACACACACCCAGGCATGAATGCACACACACACACACACACACACACACACACACACACACACAGGCATGAATGCACACGCATTCATCCATTCATGTCACTCCACTGCTGTTGCAGACTCTCACATACTGTAGTGTGTGGTTACACTGTGCGTATTCATAAGCATTAGTCTGACTCTGACACACACAAACACACACACACAAACACACACACACATACACACACACAGCCAGAAGCAGTGCCGCCTCTCATCACTAGCAGCCACAGCAGCGGTTCTAACCAGTCATAACCCATAGAAGCAACAACAGCCAGAGACATCACACACACACTCACACACACACTCACACACACACACGGCTACATCATCCAGACATATCACTCTTTCACACACGCACAAAGCTATACCATCCAGTAGGGGTCTAAAGATTAACCGATACGTATCGGTATCCGTTTTTAACGTGTAAGATATGGCTACATCGATACGTGAAGCCCGTATCGGAAAAAAACTGAAATGAACCGGTCGTTATATCGATTTACTTGTTATGAATCGGTTAACAACCTTTTCTGCTCGCTCAGACTGTCAATTACGTTCCAAGCAGCGCGTTCATCCCACTTCCGGTTTTAAAACTATACGTGGTACGGAATTGTGGGTACTGCAGTTCGTTTTTGGTTACATTCACTGCCCAAAGTTGTCAAATGACCTCATTACCCATACATCTACTGCAACTTAAGCATGTAGCAACTTAAGCATGTGACAACTCGGTCGGCTTTTGTTTTTCGAAATCCAGCGCGAAATTAAACACTTCCTAAACAGCAACGATAGTCTGTAGAGTAGCCTTACCTTTGATGAAGGGATTTCCTTAATGTTAAATAATAATTTGGCCCTTGCTGCTAAAACGATGCACAAATTATTAGCCAATGATTTTGTTCATATTCACTCAGACTTGTGGCATTATAGGTTTCTGCATTAGGTCTACTGTTGGAACAAAATAAGCCCAGAGAGTTCATTGATTTGTAGGCCTATTTTATTATTGTAGGGTAGGCTATATGAGAAAAGGCCAAGAGTTTCTTAAGCACTTTTATTTCGGTATTGTCTTACCTCAGCAAGGCTACAGCTCCATGAAAACAATCAGATATAACTCTATAAAATCTGTCTATAAAAGTCTATAAAAATGTATTTTTATGTTGTATTTGGCAGCTGTGTTTGACTGAAATATAGACTGTTATTTTTTCATTTCAATACAGTATATGAAACAAACCTCAGTTTATCATATTCACACATTTAGTTTTTTGCCTAATTGACAACCATGACCATGATAATTGATAATATAAAATGAATGTGCACCATGAGCAAATGATAAAAAATATTTTAGAATGCTTTCCATTCTTGAACTGCATCGAATTGCATCGAATCGCATTGCATCGAATCGTACTGAATCGTTTTTTATAAACATGTATCTTTTCTTGTATCGAATCGTGCCCATGTATCTACATGCGAATCGTATCGTCTTTTACATGAGAGATTCACACCCCTACCATCCAGACATCTTGCGCTCTCTTCCACGCACACGCACACACACACGCACACACACACACACACACACACACAAACACTGACACAAGTCAAGTCTTCTTTCATCCAGAGATTCAGTAACAGACAGTCAAGTCTGCGGTTAATCAGTATAGCTATATCCATCAGCACAGAGAACTATCAGCATTCATTTCAGGTATAGCTCTTAGTAGGTGAGCTAAAATCACAAATTCTCTGTGTAATGCAAATGAGACCGGAGTCGACATGCATACGAGGGACAGTTATCTGTGAGCACTACATTCTGTGCAGAGCTAAATAGACAGTATAGTTCCCATGTAAGCAAAAGTCTCGTAGTTTTGGAGTTAGTTCTGATTAGCAAAACCCCAGAAGGATCTGAAGTCTCCAGCAAAATTAATCTGGTATTACAAAGGGAGCCCTACTGCCTGAGTCCCGCTCAAGCAAACCTTGACCAATATTGAACACTATATACAGTACACATTATGCTTTTACATTAGCATGTACATTAGCCTTTCATACAGTAGTAATCCACACAGGCACTTACTGCACTTCTGTAATGATATGGAACCTATTTGCTTAATGCACACCATTAAATATCCACTGTGCATTTTATTTATGTCGTTAACCACGTCTATTTCTGTGCTTTGAATGTAAAGCATTTTCAAAGCAGGTTCAACTGCTTCTTTTTGTTGTTGTTGTGACTATCAGGAAGTAAATGAACCAATAGCAACAAAATCCATCACTCCAAAATCATTATAGTCATGCAATGCAATGCATGCATTCACATTCACAGAGATAAGAGTCCTGTATATTGTGCATATTGTTATATTCTTACATATATTCTTCCTTTTGTTAATAATGTGGTTACTTTTGTGTATCGTCCATGACAAAAATGTGCTCATTTAACTTGTATTGTGTCGATTTAATGTGTTTACTAAATTAGTATACTATTTACACATTGATTATATTGTGCTTATAGTTAGAGAAAAACTATTGGTTTTCTTGCAGATGGATATGCTATAGGGTTAGCAATTAGGGAACTAGTATTAATTTGCATTATTGACATACTATCCATGCCTTCCCTTACTGCTGTGGTCTCCATAGCAGCATAATAAGTGCTACTAAGGCAAGCAGAATGCTCTGTTCATTGGAGAACAATGCTTATGTCCATGGTAGCAAACTCCAAGTCTCCACTTTCAGTCTGCGATCATCCAACTCTTCTGACACACAGTGAGAAAAAGCAAACTCATCTCTTCCGCCAAACACACGCTGATTAAGTTCGCTGTTAGGGCCTAATTATTCTCCCGCGAGATCCCCTCCGAAGTGAAGCCAATCAATAATCCCTGCACGAAAAACATTAGGCCAACACCAAGACAAAGGAACTGCCATGACAGAGAGCTAAGCTACATGCTCCTTCTGAATGAGATCTCTCTCGCTCTCATTTTCCCTCCCTTTCTCTGTCCCTTGTTCTCTCATTTTCTTTCCAAATACACGCCGGATTTCTTTATTAGGACGGACGGTGAGCGCGCGCACTCGAGTCGCTGCCGCTGCTGCCCCGCTGAGCGATGGGTGGCAGAGTGTCATCCCAGCATGCTTTGCGCACATGCCCAGGGTGCTGCTGAGAGATGTCAGTCATTAGTGCTTCCTGCTAAGCCACCCTTGGTGGAAGCTGTGGGGGTCGAGCGACCCTATCGGAGGGGCCACACTTCTCTCTTCAGTAATGCGGGCCGGATTTACATAACCCTCTTATTTGCAGCGCCACACTTTCATCAAAGGTCTCGCCAAACATCACAGCACATTTAGCTCACTCTCGGTGGCATGTGTGTCGTGAGTGTGTGTGTGTGTGTGTGTGTGTGATACTGGAGAGTATAAAGGCAGAGAAAGAGGGTGAGAGAGAGTCAGAATTTAGAGTCACATACTCAAGATTATCTGTGCATATTTGCTACAGGCATTTACATCGTGTTTTCATTTTCTCTCTCTCTCTCTCTCTCTCGCAAGGAAATAAAGTGTGGCCCATGAGGATTCTACTCTGCACTCCACTGCAATGGGATCATGTTGAGCTAAATGAGGAACTAAACTACAACACAGAAAATTGAATCCTAAAACGAGACTGTGAATCAGAGGCAATAAGGGAAGGACATTTGCTATATTTGAAATCATATAACAATATTGCATCACACAATAAGGGCCGTACATCACAGAGATAGTGACACAATTCTTTCATAATAACTATTTAGAGACTGGGAATCTCACTGGCCCCTATGAAACCAATCAGATCCCTTTATTTGTATAGAACAAAAAACGAGTTGTACCAAAGTGCTTGAACATGAATAAGTAAAATGTTGCAAATGAAGATAGACAAACCTCTGATTGAACTAAAAACACAACCTCAGACTGACCTAAAATGAACAACACTCATATTAAAATCAAGGGAATGCCAGAGTATGAAGGAATCATTTTAGACTTTTTAAAGGTCTCTCTAAGCAGAGAGCAGATCTAATATAAAATGTGAAGCTCCAACAATGGCAAAAGCTTGATTAAATTTGATCTGGGTAAAACCAGTAAAAGTTAATTTGAGGATTTTTAAGACCCTTGACAGAAGTCAAGATATTTGTATATAGGCTGTACCTGTACCTAGATCACTAACAGCCTTAAATATATCCTGAATGAAACCGGCTTCACTGAATCCAACATTTTGGATTGTCCTTAGGTGGTATGCCCAGGCTAATACCTGAAAACGTTTTCATACAAACATACATCCAATCATCCCAGGTAAAAAAGTAGTATACTTTAGTGTGTTAGAAATATGATTAAAGTATATGAAGTATAAAGCAAGTATGCTTACACTTTTTGTACTTTATGTAAAGTATGTTTAATGTGTACTTTTAGAAAGTATACTTCAAAGTAGATGTTATTAAGTTCAACTTCAGTGTACTAAAATTAAATATACTTATTGTGCAATATTCAAAGTGTTTTTGTGATGTACTTTTCAAAAGTGTACTTTGTTGTTAGTGTATTTTAAATGGTAAAGAAGTTTATTTAGTTTAAGTGTATTAAATTGCTAATACTTAGAGTTGTAATATAGTGTACTTATGGAAAGTATATTTTTTTGGTAGGCCTAATACATTGTTTGTATAGTTTCATAGTCATCTCACCTTTAATAAAATACTAATGTGTGTAGCCTTTACGCCTGATATGTCAGCCGCATGGATGGCAATGTGCAATAACCTAGCCTAGACACACTGATCTATCAGTTTTGGTCATCAAATAATATTTTTCTTTTGTTGATTTTGTGTCTTAGTAAGGTAGTAGCCTATACGTTTGTGATGTAGAGGTTGTGAGAGGATGAATGTGGCATTTTGTTAAATTTATAGGCAACACAGTTAAATGTATCAGTCCAGTTGACCAATAACATGGCTGTTTGAATTTGAAATGGAGTGGGCGGATCTGTGCACCTTTCGAGCAAAACGTGGTGTGAGCAAACATTAACGTTATTTTATACAGTCTATGCTTGTAACTTCATTTGCAAGACAGATGGACTGTAGAGACCAGAAAATGCATACGTTTACGGTCCGTATAAGGTTACAGGTTTGTCCACATTAAAGATAGCATAAATTCTAGTCATGCCAGAGACGTTGGTCCTACAGAGCCAGAAGGACTCATCATATGAGATAACAAGGGCTGAAGCCAGTTGGATCTAAAGTGCCAAGTTATTCGTTATCAGGTGAGTCCCAAAGCATATTGTTAAATGATTCTGATGTAGCTAACTCTTTATGACCTTCGGTAGTCTTTGGAGAAGTTAAATTGATGGCTTAGCAATCTTTCAAGAGTTTGTTTTTATCCTTGCTAGTACAAGCTAGCAATGCCAGATCACGTTAGCTAATTTAGCTAACGTTAACGTCATAAACGTCGACCCAGATCCCTATCAAGAAGAAAACTACATTAGACTAGCCTGCTTTGTGTTTGTGGGATTATTGACAAGCGTTGGCTAGCACTAACGTTAACGTTAGACAAACTATGATGGAAGAAAGTGTGTTCTTTATTAAGCAACGTTTGCCTAAAGTTCACCAATGTTCTTTAGTATTATGTGTGGTGTAGGCTACCTCACAGAAAGGAGGATGGTGCTAGGCTAGTCACACTTCACATTCATTAGGCATGCTAATGACATTAGCTGTTTTTTATTTAATCGTGGAGACATCTTTTAAAATGAGTCTACAGGACAAATTACATACATTTTATGAAGTAGAACGTTTTTTTCCACCATTGATATTAGCCCTCCTGTTATCCTTGGGGTCAATTTGACCCCAAGCAACGTTTAACATCATAAAATATATGGTTCACTTTTTTTTTTTGCTTCATGTTTCATGACTTTTCCTAAATTGAAGGGTACAACAGAGTTAGCATGAAATGTGTTCAATAATATGTTTTCAATGTCCTGTACAAATATTTTGTACATTGATGTTCCTTGGGGTCAGTTTGACCCCAGCTGTATGAAACATAAGGTACATGAATATTTGACACATTTTGGATATTATTATTTGAATAGTATGGGAACATATTTTTATTATCATTATTACATACACAAGTACTTATTACATATAAGTCATTTTGGCAGGACTCTAAAAGTCAAAAGGGGAAGCAACAGCAAGCCTTTGGGCTGCTGACACTGGATGGGCAATATTGCCAGCCAGGGTTCCAAGGTTCATAAAGGGGTGTGGGGGGGGTGGGATTGTTTTGTAGGGCTTTTGATGGTGGTTATCACACTCTTGTTAAGTACCTATCACAAAAAAAACTGGGTAACAATATGAATTATAATCATTTTCTGAGGGTTTATTTAGCTGGGGTCAAATTGACCCCAAGGATAAAGAGTGTCGGTAAGATTTGAGGATAACACAAGGGTTAGAGGGGGAATTAAACCTGGTGTTCTACTAAGTTAGTGCTATGAAGCTTAGGCTACATGATTGATATTATGCCTTGGTTTATGCGATAGATTTAGATTCTTTTAATTATTCGTGTTTGACAGAGCATTCAAGTTCATTTCATGGTAGTGTTTGTAATTTACCTAGTTTTAATCTGTAGCCTAACTATGTTTTTACAGGTGTTCCTGGACAGTTTTGAAACCGAGATGTCTGAACGCCTCAAATAATCAGCAGTAAAGGTAAATATTCTTCATCCAGGACCTCTCTACTCTCTACTCTACTCTTAAAGCATAACTCAAGCCAAAATGCAACCTAGGGTCTTTTTGTGAACGTACCTCAAACTTTAGTTTGAAAGCATAACTAAGTCAGAAGCGCCACCATTAAGCTTGACTGTATTGTCGTTTCTGGGTCAAATGCCATTTTGAATGGGAGTCGTAGGGGCAGAACTATTTTGATACATGATGATTTTGATTCATGCATCAAAATAGTAGGCTAGTGCCCATACGACTCCCATTTAAAATGCCATTTGACCCGAAAACGATAATACGGTTGTATTGGAAACAAAGGAATCTAAGGTAATCAAATGCAGAAAACAGGGTGGTTGCACTCATATCGGTGCCAAGGTGCACACCGCTTTAAGGAAAGACTACCTGGCCAGGTCTACCCATACCAGGATGGCAAACAGATGGTGTCAATACCAATTTGACCCATAAAAAGTAAATGTCAAATAGGTACAGATAATCTTAATTAATCTCATCATTGCCAATGGATTTCTGTGTAAAATATTGTTTATCTTGTAAAATGTTGTCCATCTTCTTTCTGTTCACAGACAACAGAGACAAATTCTCTAATACCAAGGTCAATGCATTTGACTGCTGTCCAGCCCTGGGTTGCCACCGAAAACTTTATGCATCTTGGACTGGAAGATGGTGTGCTAGTAAGGAAGCTAGCTACCACAGCTTTTGCCACCACATCTCAGTTTTAGGAGGGAAGTTCACTCACTGCACAACTCTACCAGCTGTACCTTTCCTCCTCAGCCATGATCCGTAACCACCATGGTTTTCTTTCTGGGCCAGAAGACTTTGCAAACAAATAAGCAATAAATGATCATGCATTACAAATTTAGCCATGTTAGACTGTTAAGTTGTTGGCTTGTAGGCTGGGTGTCCAGTAAACAATTTCAAGCTTAGAGGGCAAATTCTCTCACCTAGGAGGGTAAACAACTTTTGTTTTTCATGAAATCAGCATTTTGAATTGATGGTCTATAGTGTTGCACGGTGTATCGATACTAAAAAGGTATCGCGATGCCTTCACGCAAAAAACGATACGATTTCAGACGTTTTTAGAATCGATGCTTTATTAAAATAATAACGTTCTGTGTCTGTGTCAACTGCTGCTCCCACTGCTCCTTGCACGCATCTAGGCAAGTGGGCGTGTCAAGCAGGCAGCTCTGAGTGAGTGAGTGCGCAGCCAACGTCAACATAGTTCTTTGCCGACAGTTCTAGGCCTTGTGGATAAAACAAAAGCTGCAGTGAAATCTGCAACTATTTCGGATACATCGCGTGAAGGCAAGCCATCAGGTACACAAAGTCATTTAAAAGCAGTAGGCTACGCATGGAACTTGGCTAAACACCTCGCAGATATATCCCAACATTTTTAAAGAGTTCAAAGAACGACAGGTTAACGAATATGCTATAGAAAACACGACTACATGGTTAGTGCCAAGTTCTTCTCTTATGTTTTAGTCTAGCCTAAGTGAAACGAGTATGGTTCTCTGGGATAAAGCGAACCTTCCTTCATCAATGAATTTTGACGAGACAGAGCTGTAATCATTTTGACGAGACATAACGAGCTGTAATCATAGGGTGCTAACGTGATGAAAGCGCAATGTTCACGCCAGAATAACATTACCATAACTTGTAAACTATCTATTTCATGTTCGGTCAGTAGCAGCCTACTACTGGTAATATATGTCATGGCATGTAGACTGCAATTTATTCAATAATTATTGCCCAGATGTAGGATAGGCTACCCGAAATGTGCTAATTAAAGCCCACAGCATAACACCACCAAAGCGTGTTGAGTCCTAATAATAATAGCGGCTTATTGTTACAGTACGTGGTAGCAAATCATGTTATCAAAGAAATAGACGTAATGTAGGAATGCACACAGATATATTGCAACAGGTAATGGTGTAAGCCTATCTGATGAAGACCTGAGTGGTTGGAACGTCGTACTTGTACACTGGGCACAAAGAAGACTATCCTCACATTTTCCCCTTTGCAACTGTCAAAGAAATCCCATGAACACGGGAAGGCCTAGGGTAGCCTATACTGTACATCAGATGGCCTAAAGATTAGGCCCCTCTGCATAGCATTCAGTGATTTGCATGCAGTAATTTTAACACTGACCTTGATCTAGCCTAGTTTGGCTATTTAAAGCTACTTTATTGCCACAACACAATGTAAATGAACTATAACAAACAATAAAGGACTTAATCACACAAAGTAGGCCTACTATTTTACTGACTATAAAAAAATAATAATTATGTAGGAAGTTTAGAACCCAGAATTGACCTACACACTACAAAAGTGCACCAAATTCAACACAAATGACTCAATACACTTGGAGGAGGTATGAGTCCTTTCTTCTCCAGATATCTTAGGATTTCGCCGTAGTATCGTTTTAGTATCGAGCATCGTGATATTTATGGCAGGTATCGTATCGAAGTCATAATTTTGGTATCGTGACAACACTAATGGTCTACCAATGAGGCTGTAGAGTATCGCGACACAATAGTGGCAAAAAGCATTTGCGCGATAAAACATGCATTCGGGTGTATTATATTATATATTATTTCACACACGTATATATTAAATGCGTGGGCACAAATTCTCTCTGCGTGTGTGCACTCAGAGGAAACTGCTCCCCAAGCATGGAAGAAAATGCTGCGAGCGTGGAGGAATCTAACCAGCGCTCCAAACAGCCACTCGAAAAATCTATGCATGTGAAATATAATACGCCCAAATGCATGTTTTATCGCATTAGCACATCCAACTTGAAAAGATATGCTCCAGAGATCCATAACTTTCAGAATTTCTTTTTACTTTTGTTATGGATGAATATTATGTTTTATTTTCATTCATGTCAATAAAATGTTTTTCTCCTAATCAAAGTGTAATTTGTCATGTAACAGAATAGGTAGGAGAGTACTAATAGTACAATTTTAAATCACACTAATATTATACTTAAATTGCATGCCTTTATAATGCTTAAAGTATCTTAAGACTATACTTTTATTAACATAACTGCAAACTTTCAAGGCACTTATTGTAGTTTGAAGTTAATTTAAAATGTTACAGAAGCATGCCAAATGAATAGAAATGAGGATGATAAGAGTGTATTCAAAATACACTACTACACTATTATTAGTTATACTGTAATGCCTTTTAAGTACATTTCCAATACACTTGGAATGTTACAAAATTGTACTGCGACTGTGTTCCGAATGCTCATAAAATCTGTTTTTGTATAATGTACTTAAGAACACTTAAAGTTTAAAAAAAGTTGTTCCATTTTAGCACACTAATTACACTCAAAGTATAGTGAAGTTGGTATTAAGTTGAACTTAATACATAATTCAATACACTTAATTACACTTGGATTTGACGAAAAAAGTACAAACTGTACTTAGTACACTTTCAAAAAGTATACTTTTAATATATTTTTTTTTTTACCTGGGATTTCATTTCCATTCTAGGCATTGTACGAAACCAAGTCAAGCACCCTATTGTCAGTCAGGTAACTTGATTACTATTTCATTATAAAACAGTCATTTTAAGTGTTTTGATAAAAATGGGAGCTTAAAGATGAGTCTAAATCTGGACGGGGTAACAGGATCCAAAGGAGGCTTTCTTTCTAAGATAAGGCTGCCCAGCACATGTTTACAAAGTGCACTGGAGACCAAAAAGATTTGGTTATGATGTAGAGCATGTTTCTACTCATGAACTCGGAAAACATTCTTTAAAAGGTAAGATTGAATAAGATGTATGTGGCATGATGTGGGTTTGACCAGTGAGGCAGGTAATTTATGGCTGACCTGTACATGTGACCTTTAACCTTTCCCTATCCGCACTCAGGCCTTCGTCATACTTATCTCAACATGTCTGTGTTGTTACCAAGGCTGAGAAGTGCTTCCTGTGTTCCTATAGAGCCCTCACACACACAGACAAACACACACACACACACATACACACACACGCACACACACACATACACACACACATACACACACACACACACACACACACACACACACACACACTCTCTCTCTCTCTAGAAGATCAGAGTAGTAGCATTAACTGAGGCACATTCTGAGGTGAAACATGCTACCACTGCAACTCATTATCTGGCTGAGACAATAAGACTAAGAAATAGGTATGAGGGAAGCACCAAAATGGCAGAAACTTCACACTCATCCAAAATGTTAACCAAACCACTGCGCTTTTGCTTGGCCAAGCTAGTCAATGCTCTTAGGCTAACGTGGAGAGAGCCTGGAGATGTCGATAGTGATGGATAGAATGGGTGGAGGAGAGGAGGAAAAACCAGATTGCTGCAGTTCCTTTCATCAAACCTTTAAACCAACCACTACACACACACACACACACACAGTACACTTGTCCTCCTTACCTCCTGCTGAATGCTCACTATTCTCAAGTCACTGTCATCACTCTCATGTCAGTGTTCAGCCATCTCAGGGAAAAGCACAGTGTGTGTGTGTGTGAGTGCGTGCATGCGTGAGTGTGTGTGTATGCATGTTCAATTGTTTGGGTTGTGGGGACTGATTTACACACACAGACACACACACACACACACACACATCCATCTCCCATACATCAAGATCACATATGTTATTTCACACTAATCTCCAGGTCCTCATGTCCCAGCACATCCAACAGATGCAGATTCTGCGCTCACAACATATGCTCATTGTGCATTTGGAAGCAGGGATTACAAACGGTTCAAAGAACAGAGATGGCAACCGGAAGCAAACTAACAAACAGTATGCATTGCGCTGATCGGCAGTTCCATGCATACAATACAGGGGGAAGACCAAATGAAATGGTGCACACTAAAACAAATCAATAATGTTCTGTTCTTTAATGCCCATATGTTCATATACCCGCCTAATGTTCATATACCTGCCTCATTCACATCTAAAAAAACTGTTTTTTTCAAACACAACGGAAAATTAAGGGGAATGTGTGTGTGTGTGAGAGTGTGTGTGTGTGTGTGTGTGTGTTGGAGAGAAAGAGAGAGAGGGAGAGAGAGGTGTGTGTGTGTGTGTGGCCATGCGTGCGTGCGTGTGTGGGTGTGTGTGTGTGTGTGTGTGTGTGTGTGTGTGTTGGAGAGAGAGGGAGAGAGAGGTGTGTGTGTGTGGGGCCGTGCGTGCGTTCGTGTGTGTGTGTATGCGTGTGTGTGTGTGCGTGTATGTGTGTTGGAGAGAGGGAGAGAGAGGGAGAGAGAGGTGTGTGTGTGTGGGGCCGTGCGTGCGTTCGTGTGTGTGTGTATGCGTGTGTGTGTGTGTGCGTGTGCGTGTGTGTGTGTGCATGTGTGTGTGTGCGTGTGTGTATGCAGTATGGCAGGAGGTGGAATAAACTGGGGACATAGCCCCTCCAGTTAGCTGCTGTCTCTCGTCCTCCTGCTGTGATCTAGGGGTTGAGAAGAAGATGATAAAATAAACAGAAAAGAACAACAACAACACAAAACAACAACAGCACCAAGGCCAGCCAAATCACACATGACATGACAACTATATCTCAGCCACAGTAACAGGGGGTCTCCATGAATGTATCAGCCCCAACACACACACACACACACACACACAGCATAAGCCTGAGAGTGCAGCAGTTAGGCTTTCTGCACTTACAAAGCATTACTTTCAAGTCCCAAATGAGGCTGCACTTTTAATAATTCAGCAGCAAGCTACAAGCAACTAGTTAGAGCCTTGACACTTCAATTCACAAGTCACTTTGTGTGTGTGTGTGTGTGTGTGTCTCAACTGCTGTCTGGCAGATGAGCTAGTTTTCCTTGGGAGCTGGTACTTTCAGAGCCCTTATGAGGGTTTATAAGTCTCAAGAAAAGAAGAGAGAGATACTGTATACTCTCTCACACACACACACACACACACACATACATACAACAGATATTCATTGTGAACACTGCCCCCTCCCTAGTGTCTTAAACACACATTCAGAAAGACATAAAAAGACACACCTACACACAAGGGCGTCGTAGTGGGGGGACAAGTGGGAATAAATTACCCGGGCCCCAAGTCCCTAAGGAGTTGAATTTTATTTTCCTTAATAATAAATAATTTCCTTAATTTAAAGATCTTAATAAATGTTATTAACTAATATAGATGCAAATATTTCGGGTAACTGCATCAGTTGATTGATGTATTAAATTGTGTCCAAGCCAACATTGTTTGAGGGCAGGCACCCTCTCCCTTGCACGAAATGGTTCAGTCCGCCTTCCCCTGCTAGGCGCATTTTTGAAGTAACGTTCATTCTGCCGAAGCGGCAATGCAGACGGTCACGGTGTGAAGATGTCTAAGAAAGTCTAAGAAAGAAATCCGGTTCCCAGAAAAGAAAAGAGAGGCAAGAAAGGGAGAAAAAAAGAAATGAGGGAAAACAAGTGTTAACAGCCTTCTTTCCCAAGAAAGGTGAGCCCAATGTGAAAGCAATAGTCTACAAATGAAACTCCTGAAGGTTACAAAACACTTCAATACCACCGCGAATCCGCGATTATCAGTGCTAAAACAGCATTAACACAAAATTAGAAATAACATGATGCCTGATTTATAGCCTACCACAACATTTCAATAGCCTATAATTCGAGCTAATAGCTTAACTTAGTAGGCTCAATGTTATATAGGTTCATGAGGAAAGGCTGTCAAATTAGTAGCAAAGCTAACTTGTGAAACGCATCACACTCAGTTAACTATAGATAGCTGTTCTCTCAGCCAAAAGTGTTCAATTTGTATAGATAGCTGTTCTCTCAGCCAAAAGTGTTTTCATTCATTTCATGTTCTAGCTTTTAAACATTCTTCAAATAAAACAGAAATTCAGTGAAGTCTTGGGTAATAAGATTATTTTCTGTTATACAGTACATATACAGTAAGAGTTGTTAGATTAATCAATGTGAGATTAGATAGTAGTTAGTTGTGAACCTCATGCTTCATGCTTACAGCCGGTGGTTGGCTGGTTGGTTGGTTGGGGGGGGGGGCATGGCCACCACTTGTGCATAGGGCCCAGAATTTGGTGCTACGCCCCTGCCTACACACACACAAACATGTACACACACACAAATACTAATATACACACTATACAGTATATGAAGAGCTGTACCCACATACTATATGACCTCCTGCATATCTGATTTTTAATGACAATGTAATGTGTATGTGATTCTGTGTGTGTATGAGGCTAAGACATGCAGACAAGCGTTATATATCAAGACATGCAGACTTGATAACGCTTGTGTGTCTATGGATCTGCGATTACATCTATGTATATACTAGATACTATTTATCTGTGTGTGTGTGTGTGTGTATGTGGGGGAGGGTATGCTAAAACATACAAACTACTTTATGCATAAGTGATGACTTGATATATTATGCTTGTGTGTCTATGGATGTGTGTATGTATGTATATACTAGATACTATTTATCTGTGTGTGTGTGTGTGTGTGTGTGTGTGTGTGTGTGTGTGTGTGTGTGTGTGTGCATGCATGAACACATGTTGGTGTGAGTTCTGTCTTTATTGTAATGCCTTCCAGATAGCATGGTAAGATATTAGCATGAGAGTGGGCAGTGACAGTGTGTGTGTGTGTGTGTGTGTGTGTGTGTGTGTGTGTGTGTGTGTGTGTGTATGTGCGTGTGCATATATATATATGTTTGACTCTGAGTGATGGTGACGACATGATGAGTTGAGGCCTCAGCCGAGCCGGTTGATGGCAATGCGGTGCAGAGCGGTGTGCGAGGCTTTTCTTAGACAGCGCTGAAGGCAGTGGCGAAACACCGCCATCTCTACCATATGCACAACAGCGCAACCAATTACTCTAAATCAAACTGACACCCCCTTTCACTGCGCTCAGCTTTCCGGGGGCTGTGATAGGAGGGGATGCACGGGGGTGCAGGAAACATGGATCTATTGCTGTGAAGGCAGCTATGTCTCATTTGAAAGAACAGAGAGCGTGTAGCCCACAATTAAACATCACCTATTCAGGCCTCATACACAAGTACACACACACACACACACACACATGCACAGATGTGCACACACTCACATACATATGCACAGGCGCACAAACACACACGCACACACACAGACACACACATACAGTACATGCACATACGCACACACATGTATATGTGCATGAATGTACAGTATGTGTGTGTGTGTGTGTGTGTGTGTGTGTTGGGGGTTGCTACTGTGTAAGCCACGTTAAACATTCATGGGTACGTCTCCCTCACTTTGCATTGCGCCCACTCCCCTCCATTATCCACAGGGGAGCAATCAGGGAGTGCTGTCACTTTGTGTTCCACACCTATTGTGTGTTTATTGTGTGTTTGCATGTGTGGTGACGGTGGATGCACACAGACACGGTAGAACCACCATACTCATTTCCATTCATATTTCACAACCCTTCAGACTACAGCACAGTATGTGCCTCTTCTTTGTGTCCTAAAACGCACATGCTTAACTCCATACATTTCATTTACAAAGGGGTGAGGCTTTTACTGTAAGTCTGTGGGCTTTACCTGAGCTACAAAAGCTGCCTGAACCTGTATGGAAATGTATGATCAGGTAGCGAACCTGCGTGTAAAAACTGTACCATTCTCAGCAACAGATATGAAAAAAATTCTAATAATTCAACAAAAACAACAAGAAGAACAACAAATAGGAGCCCCTGATTCAGTCGTAATCGCTCACAATTGCAAGGCTTCTGTCATAATTAGAGTGTGTTGTTTAGGTGCTCTAAGCCGTGGGCGATGGCAGAGTAATTTGTTCCCGTGCGCTCGTAATCCCCCTGATCCAGCCGGGAGTTATCAGAGGGAGATCAGCAGAGAGGGCGACCTATCAGCAGGTAATAGAGAGATGGAGAGACAGAGAAGAAGGGAGGGAGGGAGAGAGAGAAGGAACAAGATGAGCTGAAAGAAAGAGAGAGGGCAACCTAACAGCAGGTGATCAACAGAGGAGAGGAAGACAAGGTGATGGAGAGAAAGAGAGAGGAAGAGAGAGGGCAAACTACCAATAATATGTGAGCGAGATGGAGCAGGGAAGAATGAGGACGGGGGAGGGGAAGTACAGTAAAACTGAACTACAAATCTGCACATCCCCCATCCCCTCTCCTGACTGCACACATCCCCCATCCCCTCTCCTGACTCCAACCGTGCGCTGAGAGGATTGAAAGGAGGTGACTGCAGGTAACAGAGAGACAAGAGAATGAAAGGGAGCAGTGAATTCTACTATGACAACAACTACTACTACAATACTGTTACTACTACCAATACTACTGACACTACTACTACTACTACTACCCCTACTGTTACTACTACTGTTACTACTACTGCTACTACTACTACTACTAGTTACTACTGCCGACAGGGAAATCTCAAGGTGGTGGGGTATGATTATATTTCAACAAACGATACTGCGCCTCTGTGACTGTAAGAGCATGTACATGTATCTATACATTAGATGTCAAACTTGTATCAGTATCGCTACAACCTTTTAAACTACAACCTTTTTTAGCTTTCATCTTCTTACTGTATAACAACAGTCTACATTCACCCAAGTGCCAACGTTGTGTCGGCTTCCAACACCGTCTTCGATGCCATGCAGAAATTGCAGTCGCTCTCACCTAAGGCTCTTAACCATGTGTGCAGGGATGGATTACTGCACGGGCCTGCCGGGCCGAGGCCCAGGGGCCCAAGGGGTCAGGGGGCCCTGAAGCCCAAGCCTTTGCATGGAATCATTGCCTCAATATCAACAAATCAGGATGTAGGCTATGAATCTGATTGAATTTAGTTTTGGCCATCTCCAAAATGCACCAGAATACAGGAAATCACATCAAAAAAAATAAAAATGTTCTGGGGGAGGACCCCCAAACCCCCCTTCCCACATATATGACAATAAGTGCGGGGCCCTTAATACATCTGGGCCCAGGGGCCCAAAAGTTCATAATCCGCCCATGCATGTGTGTCTTAAGAAAACACTAACAAACTTTTACCAGTAGGCCTATGTGTCCTGTCCTACCAGGCGGGACGAAATCTATAAAAGACGCTAACAAATCACTGCCATTACCACCGCTTGGTTCAGCGGACCATAACTGTGTGCATCTGCTAGCAAAATACCAAACTGTCTTAAAAAAAGTTAAAGTTCATCGAGCACAGGCACCGTCAAAAGGCAAAAATGTGCCGTTCAACCATACCTGTTCTCACCGGCCATCGCAGAAAACGCCATGCCAAAAGAGGCAGAAACCTGCTTAACCTCCAGCTTCTTAAACAGTCCTCACCTACAGGAACCTTCTTCTCCATGGGCTTGTGGAACTGTCAATTCGCAGTCAACAAAACTGATTTCATTGTTGGCTATGCCAACCACCTTTCTTTGGAACTCCTTGCTCTCATTGAGACTGTAAATTCACTCTGCTCAAACAATTATGTCTCATTCAAATACCATGCTATCACAGTGATCGCTCCAGCTAAACTCTATGTGTTGGTCATTTACCGCCTACCAGGCCAAATAGGTGGCTTTATAGACGAGCTGGACACTCCGCTGTCCTCTATCCCTGAGCATGACTGTCCGCTACTCGTCCTCATCGTTATGAACATCCACTTTGATGCCCCAGGCTCAGCAGACTTTATGGCTCTGATCCACTCTTTTGACCTCAAACTGGTTCGCAGCCCACCTACCCACAAAGCTGGCAAAGAGCTTGATTTGATCCTCACTCAGAACTGCACCACAGACACCGACCACTTCCGACCACTTCTTCATCCGGTTCAACGTCTGCCTGACAAAACAGCCTCCGGCTACTCAGCCAATGGTCACGTTCCGCCGCAACATCCGCAACCTGTCTCCAACCCACTTCTCCTCTGTGGTTGCCTCCGGTCTACCTCCACTCAACACTTTCTCCTCCCTGGAGGTTAATGATGCCACAGACTTGCTCTGCTCCATACTGATGCTCATGTCTGGACAAACTGTGCCCTCTTACAACAAGGCCAGCTCAATCCAAACACTCTCACCCATAGCTAAATTATACCCTCCGATCGCAGTGCACCGAACTCAGAGCCGTGGAGAGAAAATGGCACAAATCTAAACTAACTGATGGCCTCAAAAACTCACTCTTATCCTCCTCTTCACTCTTATCCTCCTTTTCATCCTGCATCTCTGCTGCTAAGATGGCTTTCTACGATGACAAAATCAACAGTGTCACAGTCACTCGGAAACTTTTCTCAACCTTCAAGTTGCTACTCAACCATCAGTTGACTCCTCCTCTGTCCAGCCTTACTGCCGATAACCTTGCCTCATTTTTTACAAAGTGGCGGCAATCAGCAGTCAATTCACAAAATCAGATATTGCACTCCTATAACCTCTAGCGGTTGCTGGCACATCTTTTTCTGCTTTCGCGCCTCTCTCAGAGAGTGAGGTATCTAGACTTCTGACATGTAGCCGTCCTACCACATGCTTGTTGGACCCTATACATATTAGGCTATTTCAGTCCATCAGCCCGACCATCACACCAGCTATCACACAAGTGATCAATGCTTCACTAACTTCTGGCACGTTTCCAACAGCATTCAAAATGGTCTGGATAACACCGCTACTTAAGAAATCTTCTCTCAACCCTGCTCAAGTTGAGAACTACCGTTCTGTCTCACTCCTCTTCTTTCCTATCCAAAGCATCGCACGAGCAGTCTCCAAACAGGTCTCTGAATTCCTTTCACAGAACAACCTTCTTGATCCAAACCAATCTTGGTTCAAGAGTGGCCACTCAACCGAAACAGCTCTGTAGCCTTAAAGGGAGCCAGGGCGACCACACGGTTATCAGTACTCATTCTGCTTGACTTATCAGCTGCTTTTGCCACGGTTAATCACCGCATCCTTCTCTCTCCTGGTTCGAATCCTACCTCACAGGATGCTCCATTAATGCATCATGGCGCAGGGGTCCCCCTGGGCTCAGTGCTGGGCCCCTTTCTCTTTGCTATCTACACCACCTGTCTGGGACAGATTATCCATTCGCACGTTTTCTCACACCACTGCTATGCATGCTATGGTCTCGGCACAGATCTCTGATTGCTGCTCAGACATATCTACATGAATGAAGGCACGCCACCTCCAGCTAAACATCTCAAAAACCGAACTGCTGGTCCTCCCAGCTAAACCTACTATACATCATCACATCAACTTCAAAATTGACTCCCTGCCTGTTGCACCTACCAAGACTGCAATACATTTAGGAGTCATGCTCAACAACCAACTAACCTTCTCCAATCATGTTGCCTCGGTCACCTGGTTGGGCCGATTCGCACTCTACAACATACAGAAAATTAGGACTTACCTGACTCAATACGCTACCCAACTCCTGGTACAGGTCATAGTCGTCTCACGACTTGACTACTGTAACGCCTTCCTGCCAGGTCTCCCAGCCTGCACAGTGAAACCTCTTCAGATGATCCAGAACCCGGCTGCGCGCCTGGTCTACAACCAACCCAAAAATGTTACCCCCCTGCTCATCCAGCCACACTGGCTATGGCTGCTCGCATTAAATTCTCAATTCTAAAGTCTCAAACGCTTGCCTACAAAATAGTCTCTGGTTCTGCTCCCACCTAGCCTGGAAAATCCAGACCCTGATAATCTAGAAAGATTAAGGGTCTGGCAAAGAACAATGTAATGGCCCAACTCGAGGGGCGGCAACAAGCATGCATTTAAAAATCTCACTGCACGCAATTGAACTAGATGTACCGCAGAGCGGTACAAAATATGACCGCCGCCCAGTCCAGCACATTTTTTCCACAAAAAGAAATCACGCTGAAAGGCCTATATGATTCTAACTGTCTCACTAAATTGCATTATCCACACTCAATTCTCACTGGTATCTGCTAGACAACAAGTACCAAAACATGATTAGTTCATAGATTTCACATGTAAAATTAATTTTATACAACCCCACCTCCATCTTGCCTGTTCATAATTCTGAGAAATTCTTGATTGTTTGTGTTATGTTTATGTTATGTGTGTGGGTGTGTGTGAGTGTGTGTGTGTGTGTGTGTGCGTGCTTGTGTGTGTGCCTGCGTATGTGTCTGTGCATGCAAGCGTAAATATGTCTACTGTGTGAGTATGTGTCATACGTATGATTACTGTGAATGTATGTGTGTGTGTGTGTGTATCTGTTTGTGCACATGTGTGCACATGAAATGGGTTAACATGACCCCTGGAGGCAAACATATGGGAAAAAATGGTCATCCTAGGCCCTACAGTTCTCAAGATATTCACAGAGAACTGTGTCTGCCCTACCCTCCTTTCGGGGGGTCCAGTCCAGCGGGGGGGCTACAGATCAAAACGAAAAATGACAGTTCCATGCTATCCATGTGGGGGTACATGCCCACCAAGTTTTGTGTACCCCGGTCTTTCAGTGTCCCGGGAATCCTTGTTGGTGTACGTCACTAAATGTACACATAAATTATTTTATTGTAAGGCCCCCCATGAACGAAAGTACACAAAACTTGGCATGCATTCGGAGGGTGTCATAATGATCCTACACTTTTAATTTCATGCAGTTTTGACCTTGTCAGCCAGAGATATTGTGATGAAAACACCTAATTTTTTGCTTTTTAATTTTTAACTAGGTGGCGCTATACATGAAATAAGTGGTAATGGGATGGGTTGACATGCCCCCTTAAGACCAACATACATAAAAAAGGTGGACCTCCTAGGCCCTACGGTTCTCGAGATATTCACAGAAAACTGTCTCCGGCCACCTACAGGCCAGTTGGTGTATAGTAACATAAATTCATTTATTGTGTGGCCCCCCATTAACGGAATTCCACAAAACTTGGCGTGCATACAGAGGGTGTCATAATGATCCTACACTTCCAATTTCGTGCAGTTTTGACTATGTTAGGTCACAGATACCTTCAATTACAACACCTCATTTTTACTTTTTTGTGTTTAACTAGGTGGCGCTATACATGAAATGAGTGGTTATGGAATGGGTTGACATGGCCCCTTGAGATCAACATACAAAAAAAAAATGGTCCTCCTAAACCCTACGTTTTTTCGAGATATTCACAGAAAACTGTGTCTGCCCTACTCTCCTTTTGGGGGGTCCAGTCCAGCGGGGGGGCTACAGATCAAAACGAAAAACGATGGTTCCATGCTATCCATGTGGGGTTACATGCCCACCAAGTTTCGTGTACCCCGGTCTTTCAGTGTCCCGGGAATCATTGACGGAAATTTGGGCATGCGAAAAAAAAAAAAAAAAAAATCTGACTTAACCTATATGACCGCCGCTTCGCTGCGCGGCGGTCATAATAACACTAGACCATGTTTACTCTGAATGATTTCGGACTTCAACGCAATCGGATAACACTACGACCAATGTGTACTGTCCTCCAACGTTGCAGCGCTGTCTTCATCAGTTTAGCTGGTTCCCTGGAATGTTGGGGTAAAAGTAACGTGCATCATTGCTCTTTGCCAGAGTGTCTCGCAGAGACAATTCCATTGTGCTCTCGCGAAAACTCTGGATTTCCAGGGTAGCTCCCACCTACTTGAATACCCTCTTACAGGCATATGCTACCTCCCGACCGTTGCGCTCCTTAGACGAACGACGTCTAGCTCTGCCACCGGTACGCTCAGGCCAATCCAAACTTTTCTCATCTGTTGTTCCTCGTTAGTGGAACGCGCTACCAGTTCCTACTGGAGCAGGGACATCCCTCTCCATCTTCAAAAAACTCCTGAAGACCCAGTTCTTCAGAGAGTATCTCCTCTCGTAGCACTTCTTACAACTGGCCTTGCTAATTCTACTGTAGCATTTATCACCTGACTAGAACTGACACCTTACTGTAAAAACTAGATGTACCGCAGAGCGGTACAAAATATGACCGCCGCCCAGTCCAGCACATTTTTTCCACAAAAAGAAATCACGCTGAAAGGCCTATATGATTCTAACTGTCTCACTAAATTGCATTATCCACACTCAATTCTCACTGGTATCTGCTAGACAACAAGTACCAAAACATGATTAGTTCATAGATTTCACATGGAAGCGTACATATGTCTACTGTGTGAGTATGTGTCATACGCAGTGCCGGCCCAAGCCTTTTGGGGGCCCTAAGCAGAATTTGATTTGGGGGCCCCCTCCCACAACGCAGTCACCTGTGCTTGGCGATAATTGACAACTTCACACTATAATGTCATATTATAAATTAATTCAGTGAGGTTATGTATTAATACAGCGACTGATTATGAACTACTGTCCCCCTGGACACAGATGCATAAGGACCCTCTCCCCCTACCCTGTTTGTGCAAATGTGGGTACAAACGGGTGTGTGTGTGTGTGTGTGTGTGTGGGGGGGGGGGGGGGGGGGGGTTAGATGTGATTTCCTGTATTCTGGTGCATTTTTGGGATGGTCAGCTGGAGAAGGGCAGTACCTAAATTTGTTCAGATTCATAGCCTTTTGCTTTTTGACTTATTGGTAGTGAATTCACACAACTACTTGGGGTTCAGGGTCCCTTGACCTCTTGGGCTCGGTAGGCTCATTCAGTAATCCATCCTTGCTCACATGCCAAAAATGTTTTGGGGCTCCAATCTAGACTTCTGGCCCCATGTGCTTGGTAAACCAATGTATTAATATAGTTGTTATTTACACCAACCCTGTCACCTTTTAATCTTAGAGGGTACTAAAATCACAGATTTATTTGAAACATTCATATTCAAAGTGAAGCCCTAAGGGTGGTTTACTGAAGTTGAATTGACAAATAACAAAATACAACAGCATTTGTATTTGTTGTAAACAAGTACATCAGTTTAATGACTTGTTTTTCAACAGATTTGCTGAACAAATCCGCAAATGTGCATTAAATGAGCAATTTTCAACTACAAAATAAAAACAAAATAGACAAACATTAATAATCAAAAATAAAATGTCCCAAAAAATAGATAATTATTCCTACTTCGTTCCTGGTTTTTAGGCATCTGCAACTCTGCAGTGGACGAACCTGCAATGATTAAATAAATACATAAATAAATAAAAAAAAAAACGATGTTAAATGTGTCGTGTCATATTAACAGGCTATGTAACCATTTGCCATCAAGAAAACCTCACCTTCTGGTAGGTAGAGTTAGGTAGAGGTAGAGATGTGCTCCAAAGGACTTCAACAGTGTCTCTGAAAAAAAAAAATATTGCATAAGTGCATAGTTGATCGAGCAGAATGAGTTTATTTTGCTATCATTACTTACACTCAAATAACAAGCAATTCCACATGTAACAATTCATATTCTATTGGCAAATGAGGCATAATCAAAAGAGTATACTTAATTGCAGTATGGTGAACGCTTAACATGGTGATCTACTGCAGCCTAAATATTAGGGTAGCACCGCTACATCACTTGCCACTATCTTAATCAAATGTAAGTTTATTTTCATCACAGAAGTCTCCCCACCCAACATGGTATATTTTCTCAAACACTACCATCTCTCTCCAAAGATCTTAGAGCAGAGCGCACTGCTGTTCCATCTTTGCCTATGAAGCTGGAACGTTACCGATGCCCAGAGTCGCGCTAGTCAGTGGGTTGGGTTGGGACTGGGAGCCTGGGCTTAGTCTGTTGTTGCTATCAGACTTACCACTATGTCACATATTATAGAGCAGTAATAAACTATCAACACTTTCAGGTACGAAATCAGAAACAATCCCTCTGTGGTAAATTTGCAGGCATATTGATCATGAAATCATAATTTTCTTGATTTGAATGATAATTGTTTCATTTATTCATTCATTGATGTCACTTGTTTACGTTATTTATTATGTAAAAAAAAAAAAAAAACTCGATTGGGGGCCCCCTGGTGGCCAGGAGGCCCCAAGCAGCCGCTTAGTTCGCTTATGCCTCGGGCCGGCCCTGGTCATACGTATGATTACTGTGAATGTGTGTGTGTGTGTGTATCTGTTTGTGCACATGTGTGTACATGAACTGGGTTAACATGACCCCTGGAGGCAAATATACGGAAAAAATGGTCATCCTAGGCCCTACAGTTCTCAAGATATTCACAGAGAACTGTGTCTGGCCTACCCTCCTTTCGGGGGGTCCAGTCCAGCGGGGGGGCAACAGATCAAAACGAAAAATGACAGTTCCATGCTATCCATGTGGGGGTACATGCCCACCAAGTTTTGTGTACCCCGGTCTTTCAGTGTCCCGGGAATCCTTGTTGGTGTACGTCACTAAATGTACACATAAATTGTTTTATTGTAAGGCCCCCCATGAACGAAAGTACACAAAACTTGGCATGCATTCGGAGGGTGTCATAATGATCCTACAATTTCAATTTCGTGCAGTTTTGACCATGTCAGCCAGAGATATTGTGATGAAAACACCTACTTTTTTGCTTTTTAATTTTTAACTAGGTGGCGCTATACATGAAATAAATGGTAATGGGATGGGTTGACATGGCCCCTTGAGATCAACATACAAAAAAAAGGTGGACCTCCTAGGCCCTACGGTTCTCGAGATATTCACAGAAAACTGTCTCCGGCCACCTACAGGCCAGTTGGTGTATAGTAACATAAATTAATTTATTGTGTGGCCCCCCATGAACGGAATTCCACGAAACTTGGCGTGCATTCAGAGGGTGTCATAATGATCCTACACTTCCAATTTCGTGCAGTTTTGACTATGTTAGGTCACAGATACCTGCGATTACAACACCTAATTTTTACTTTTTTGTGTTTAACTAGGTGGCGCTATACATGAAATGAGTGGTTATGGAATGGGTTGACATGGCCCCTTGAGATCAACATACAAAAAAAAAATGGTCCTCCTAAACCTTACGGTTCTCGAGATATTCACAGAAAACTGTGTCTGCCCTACCCTCCTTTCGGGGGGTGCAGTCCAGCGGGGGGGCTACAGATCAAAACAAAAAACGATGGTTCCATGCTATCCATATGGGGTTACATGCTCACCAAGTTTCGTCTACCCCGGTCTTTCAGTGTCCCGGGAATCATTGACAGAAATTTGGACATGCGAAAAAGAAAAAAAAAAAGAAAAAAAAAAAAAAATCTGACTAAACCTATATATAACCTATAATAACAGCATTCACTGATGCACTTGTTCTTCTTCTCATGTTGTAAGTCGCTTTGGTTAAAAATGTGTCAGCCAAATGTAATGTAATGTACTACTGCTGCTACTACTACTGCTGCTACTACTACCACTGTTACTACTACTACTACTACTACTACTACCACCACTGCTATTACTACTACTTCTATAATGTTACTACCACCACCACCACCACCACCACTACTACTACCACTACTACTACTACTATTATACTACTACTACTATACTGTTACTACTACTTCCAGTACTTCTACTACCACTACTACTACTAGTACTACTACTACTACTAGTACTACTACTACTACTAGTACTACTACTACTACTGCTATTCTACTACTACTATTACTATACTATTACTACTACTACTACTATACTGTTTCAACTATGTCTACTACTACTACTACTACTATACTGTTACTACTACTACTACTGCTATTACTACTACTATACTGTTACTACCACCACCACTACTGCTACTACTGTTACTACTACTACTATAATGTCACTACTACTACTACTACTACTACTACTACTACTACTACAATGGTACTACTACTACTACTACTATTACTGTTACTACTACCACTACTACTACTGCTGCTTCTACTACTTTTACTATTGTTTCTACTACTACTACTACTACTACTACTACTACTACTACTACTGCTGCTACTACTATAATGTTACTACTATTGCTATCACTACTACTATTACTACAACTACTACTATACTGTTACACTACTACTACTACTACTACCGCTACTACTATAATGTTACACTAATTATGACCGCCGTGCAGCGAAGCGGCGGTCATATAGGTTTAGTCAGATTTCTTTTTTTTTTTTTTTTTCGGTCATAATAACAGCATTCACTGATGCACTTGTTCTTCTTCTCATGTTGTAAGTCGCTTTGGTTAAAAATGTGTCAGCCAAATGTAATGTAATGTACTACTGCTGCTACTACTACTGCTGCTACTACTACCACTGTTACTACTACTACTACTACTACTACTACCACCACTGCTATTACTACTACTTCTATAATGTTACTACCACCACCACCACCACCACCACTACTACTACCACTACTACTACTACTATTATACTACTACTACTATACTGTTACTACTACTTCCAGTACTTCTACTACCACTACTACTACTACCACTACTACTACTAGTACTACTACTACTACCGTTAATACTACCACTACTACTACTAGTACTACTACTTCTACTGCTATTCTACTACTACTATTACTATACTATTACTACTACTACTACTATACTGTTTCAACTATGTCTACTACTACTACTACTATACTGTTACTACTACTACTACTGCTATTACTACTACTATACTGTTACTACCACCACCACTACTGCTACTACTGTTACTACTACTACTATAATGTCACTACTACTACTACTACTACTACTACTACTACTACTACAATGGTACTACTACTACTACTACTATTACTGTTACTACTACCACTACTACTACTGCTGCTTCTACTACTTTTACTATTGTTTCTACTACTACTACTACTACTACTACTACTACTACTACTGCTGCTACTACTATAATGTTACTACTATTGCTATCACTACTACTATTACTACAACTACTACTATACTGTTACACTACTACTACTACTACTACCGCTACTACTATAATGTTACACTAATTATGACCGCCGTGCAGCGAAGCGGCGGTCATATAGGTTTAGTCAGATTTCTTTTTTTTTTCTTTTTCTTTTTCGCATGTCCAAATTTCCGTCAATGATTCCCGGGACACTGAAAGACCGGGGTAGAAGAAACTTGGTGGGCATGTAACCCATCTGTAGCCCCCCCGCTGGACTGCACCCCCCGAAAGGAGGGTAGGGCAGACACAGTTTTCTGTGAATATCTCGAGAACCGTAAGGTTTAGGAGGACCATTTTCTTTTTCGTATGTTGATCTCAAGGGGCCATGTCAACCCATTCCATAACCACTCATTTCATGTATAGCGCCACCTAGTTAAACACAAAAAAGTAAAAATGAGGTGTTGTAATCGCAGGTATCTGTGACCTAACATAGTCAAAACTGCACGAAATTGGAAGTGTAGGATCATTATGACACCCTCTGAATGCACGCCAAGTTTTGTGGAATTCCATTCATGGGGGGCCACACAATAAATTAATTTATGTTACTATACACCAACTGGCCTGTAGGTGGCCGGAGACAGTTTTCTGTGAATATCTCGAGAACCGTAGGGTCTAGGAGGTCCACCTTTTTTTGTATGTTGGTCTTAAGGGGGCATGTCAACCCATCCCATTACCACTTATTTCATGTATAGCGCCACCTAGTTAAAAATTAAAAAGCAAAAAAGTAGGTGTTTTCATCACAATATCTCTGGCTGACATGGTCAAAACTGCACGAAATTGAAAGTGTAGGATCATTATGACACCCTCCGAATGCATGCCAAGTTTTGTGAACTTTCGTTCATGGGGGGCCTTACAATAAAATAATGTATGTGTACATTTAGTGACCGTACACCAACAAGATTCCTGGGACACTGAAAGACCGGGGTACACGAAACTTGCTGGGCATGTAACTCCACATGGATAGCATGGAACCGTCGTTTTTCATTTTGATCTGTAGCCCCCCCGCTGTACTGGACCCCCCGAAAGGAGGGTAGGGCAGACACAGTTTTCTGTGAATATCTTGAGAACTGTAGGGCCTAGGATGACCAATTTTTTCCGTATGTTTGCCTCCAGGGGTCATGTTAACCCATTTTATGTGCACACATGTGCATAAACAGATACAAACGCACACACATACATTCACAGTAATCATACGTATGACACATACTCACACAGTAGACATATGTACGCATGCATGCACATGCACAAACACACATACCCAGGCAAACACACAAGCACGCACGCACACACACACACACACACACACACACCCACACACATAAACATAAACGTGTACACGCACACATGCACACAATTCAAGAATTTCTCAGAATTATGAACAGGCAAGATGGGGGTGGGGTTGTATAAAATGAATTTTACATGTGAAATCTATGAACTAATCATGTTTTGGTACTTGTTGTCTAGCAGATACCAGTGAGAGGCTAATGCAATTTAGTGAGACAGTTAGAATCATATAGGCCTTTCAGCGTGATTTATTTTTGTGGAAAAAATGTGCTGGACTGGGCGGCGGTCATATTTTGTACCGCTCTGCGGTACATCTAGTTACATACTCATTTTACACACACTAATGCATTTTCTACCTCACTTCCAATGCACAGCAAAAACAAGGAAAGGAGTAAGGGAAAACAAGGAAAAGAGTAAAGGAGGGTGAAACAAAACACAGAAAGAAGGACAGATGGAAGAGAAAAGAGAATGGTAGAAAGAGTGAATGGAGAGAGAGAGAGAGTGAATGGAGAGAGAGAGAGAGAGAGAGAGAGAAAGGGAAAAAACACAGCTGGGAATGCAATGGAGTATATGACCCTCGGGGATAGACACAGCTTCTAACTGGTGCTTCAGAAATGCTGTTGAGAGAGAGACAGTACAAAATGATCTGTGTTCAACAACAACAACAAACAGAGGCAACTTCACCCAGCTAAACACAGATAAAGCTCGGAGCAATTTCACCAATTTAGCCTTGCGTAGCTGCTAGCACAAACACAGGCCCCTCAGATGTGAGCATGAGAGTGTGAGACAGGGGGAGGGATGGGAGGGGGGCCGTGTGGCTTTGTGAGGGACCGACCCCCTCAAAACACAGACAGCAAATCTATTTACCATTCTCATTTACTCAGAGCGGACTGTGTCCTAGTTCTGCGTCTCCAATTGAATGTAAATAGTTTTATTTTTGTCTCAGGGGGACAACAGTTAATCAGCGAGATGAGCGGCCGTAAGGGTGTGAGTGTTTGGGGGTAAGGGTGTGAGTGTTTGGGGGTAAGGGTGTGAGCCAACCAGCCTCAAACTCAGACACACTCATCATCGCGTGAGTACGACTGGAGAGCAGCTCCGAATAGTTTTTCATCAAAGACTTTGTAGGTGGGGTGGAGCATGTCACACTAATTAAGACAGTAATTAAGGCATGCATGACACAGTGGTGGCATTAGCACACACACACACACACACACACACACGCACACACACACACTTTGTGTGATAGTTTTTTGTAAAGCCATCTGGATGTACTGTATGTAACCACTTGCCAGTCTTTATTTTTTTAAGCTTGAGTAAATTGAGGAAATGGGATATTCCAATGGGATAGTTACCCAATATACTGCATTATTGTACTGTACAGTATATTGGGTAACTAAGATAATATCCCATTATTAATTATAACTTCATAGTGTAATGACACTATGAAAGATGTTAAGCAAAATGAAGCAAGAACAAGCTGTGTGCTATTGCAGGGTTAAGAACAAGGTTCCCACTGTACTTACTGCATTGACCAATTCTGTATGTGTTTGGTCATTTATTGACCAATCCTTTATGAGTTTGGTCCTGCATTGACCAATCCTTTATGAGTTTGGTCCTGCATTGACCAATCCTGTATGTGTTTGGTCATTTATTGACCAATTCTGTATGGGTTTTGTCCTGTATTGACCGATCCTGTAAGAGTTTGATCCTGTACATTTGTTTAGTGTGTGTACTAATCAATCCGATATCAAACGCAGTTGACTGACCTCCCTAACCTGTATTTCCTGCAGTTTCCTCCCAGTCAATAATGTAAGGTACTCTAACTGACTCTAACTGACTCTAATTGACTCATTGTATGAGTTGATTGGGTATTGAGTATGTATTAATCAATCCTGTTTGAAATTGAGCTTACCTTTCCAACTTGTAAATCTGAGGCCCGTTTTCTCCCTTACTAATGATACTTACACTTAGAGCTGTGCTACACCGGCTCCGTATTTGCAGAGCATAAGAATAGTTATAGAATAAGAATAGGGTAGCCCTGGCCTACTGGTTAGGGCTTCGGGCTTGTAACCAAAGGGTTGCCGGTTCGATCCCTGACCTAGTAGGAAAAATGTGGGCAGGGGAAGTGGTTGAGCACTGCTCTCCCATGAAGTGCCCTTGAGCAAGGCACCTAATCCCCTACTGCTCCCCGAGCGCCGCTGTAGCAGGCAGCTTACTGCTCCGGGTTAGTGTGTGCTTCACCTCACTGTGTGTTCACTGTGTGCTGTGTGTGTTTCACTAATTCACGGATTGGGATAAATGCAGAGACCAAATTTCCCTCACGGGATCAAAAGAGTATATATATTCTTATATACTTATACTTATGTTTAATTCTAGAAGACTGGTCTAATTTGTTTTGAATGTACGTATCACACAGGGATGGATTACTGCACGGGCCTACCGGGCCCAGGGGCCCAAGGGGTCAAGGCATACTGTATGCTCTGCAAACGTAACGCTTCAGCTTCCTGCGTGGTGTAGCCTGTCAGTTATATTCACTCACTGCAGGAATGGGGCCCTGTTTGAGTTGTTTCCTTATGGCAGCAGTGTGTGCTTTGGTTTTTGGATGTTTGTCCTCTACACGCCAACACAAAACTCGGGCATCAGACAACCCTGAGTTTTTGTTTTGTGTGTCTGGATTTTTAAACACTGTAATGTGACAAGAAGATAAAAAGAGAATCACCTGAAGACACAGACATCTGGAGGAGACAAACTCCTTACTTGGTGCAGCACGCACCTGGTCACAGACAAAGAAGCGACACATCAAACAGGAACAGGAAGAAGGTGAAAGGTGCTCTCTCTGTCGACTGCAAGGAAAACAGAAAAACAGAAACTTTACCTTAGTAACTTTTCATTCAAAATTGTTGTTTTCATTTTTTTAAGCATATGCCTTTCAAATGGCACCATACGTCATCTTTTACATCAAACATGCTGCACCCACAAAAAGACCAATGTATACTGCATTCGGTAACCCTCCCTTTTACATTCATGTACTAGAGCAGGAGTTTTGTTTTTGCAGTCATACCAGAATTATACTAGAACTACATTAGGTAAGGGGTAATGGCCACCAAGGTGTCCCGATATTTGGAATAAATGGACGAGGAGACGGCAAAGAACTCCACGACACAAAGAATTTAAAGCACACAAAGGAAACATGCGGTTCGGTTTAAAAATAAGCTGTTCAATGTGTTGCTCTGCTTTCTTTGGTTATATGGACAATGATGGTGGGTAATTAGCTTTGTTAGATTTATTTCATTGTTGCGAAGCCTGCTTGTTGCTGTTATAGTTACCATTCAAAAGAGCATTGATATGGGACAGTGATTAAACATTTTTGCAAGATCTACTTCATAAGTGTCCCGATACAAAATTAATAGCACCCTGTAGTATTTTTCATCTGCCGGGGATAGAGTACAGATAGGTCAGGTAGGTTGCTTGAGTTCATTATCACATCACCATCAGTTGGCAACTTTCTAATATCACATAGTGTATTTGCGATGGGCCTGTTCAAGGGGATAATTGTCCAGGGTGCTCTCAATCTTGCTCCCAAGATGATGTCCACTACATGTTTCCCATCTTTCCCTGCTCCTGCAAAACAGATGAAAGATGCGGCACAATTACAAGGCCCTTGATGGGCTAATTCAGGAGTCCTCAGTTATTCAATGGATCTAATAAGCTCAATCATGTGTGGTTGATACAGAAGGCGTAATGGGAGACACTACAGAGTGTGGTGGGGCCTTATGAACAGCATTAGGGAACTGTGTATTGTACAATTACGTAGCTGTTCCCTTTTTAAATGTCTGTTTACACATTTAACTCTGAACCCAAGTCATCAGACGATGATCATGTGGATAGCTTGGACTGACAAGAGAATAGTAAAAATCATATATGGATAAGACAGGACAGTGTTCTGCAAGTATTATTTTGTTAATGAGCCAAACTATTAACTTTGTCCTTGTCCAAAAATATGCCAATCTTCCTCACAGGAAATCTCTGAGAATAGAAAGCATGTCTTTGTCCTCAGCATCTCCTAAAGATTTCAGATGGTTATTAATGTCATATGACAAGACAAACAGGTCCATGGGAACATGGCGTACCTGTCTGAGTCCCAGGCGGTCGTGACGCATGCAGACCCTGGGACATTTTGGCGCCGCAGCCAGGATCCACCCGTGCGGCCTTTCTCCTTCTCTCCTCCCCTCTCTGCTCTCATCCATCTATTACCCTGGTGCTGTCCCGCTACCCTCCTCTTCACCTTGGATTGATGTCTTTTTAATGGTGGACAGCGCAGACGGATTGATGTGAGCAGAGGCCCAATGTTGACTGCGTTTGCAAGGTTCATTGCGGACAACTTAATCCCCATGTCTCAGGGTCGTGCAGAGTCGCCATTAATAACTGCAGGTGGGGACAAATAATACATAATTTCTGCCCGTGGCCCCAGCCAATGCATCCTCTGCTCCCCTCTTCAAAGTCACGGTGTACCCTAGCTAGCAATCATGATGAGGAAGGATAGAGAGAAGGATAGAGAGGGGAAAGGGGGTCAGAGAAAGAGAGAGGTGACAGAAGCAGATGTGAAGATGATGGCAAAAAAGTAATGTGTGAATCCAAGGGACTTGATATCATCACGGAAAATATTTCAATATGGCTACCGAGGGAGCGTGTAAAGGGACCGGCGCAGACGAGCGGATATTAGATGTAGCGAGGTTAAAATGCCAACTTAGTGCTGACGCCAGTCTTCATTGTAGGGCTACTCACAGAGCGTGAACTGTGCACTCAGCAGTCAACTATCAAATATGTTGAATAAGGCTAACCGAAGACTCTGCAATAAGCAATTAGCCAAGTCCCCGAGGCGATGTTCAGCAAAGTTCTTTGAACTCTTCCCGTGTTATTTCTTGGAGACACGCGAGGCTACGTGAGGAGGCCGCCGAGTCCCCGACCGGGAGTCGGGTTGCCGGGGCAATCTATCATCGCCGCATGCTCACTGTTATCAGAGGCGCTGATCCAGAAGATACCATCGTCCTAAGCTGGTCCTCAGCCAACCCGTGATAAACACATCAAACCTGCTGTAGCCTTGCTCTCTCTCTCTCTCTCTCTCTCTCTCTCTCTATATATATATATATATATATATATATATATATATATATATATATAAATATATATATATATATATCTCTCTTGCCCTTTCTCACATACACACACATATAGGCACCTTAAACACACAAACACACATACTCCCAATAGTAGCCGAACCAGCTGCCAGCTGTTATCAGTTCAGGCTGTAAGGTGAATTCTGCTCAATTAGATCACAAAGAAAGAAAGAGAGATGTAATAAAGACTGTCACTTTACAATGAGACGTGAAATAAGTCCCAGACTTGGTTCAGCTTTGCATATAAAGTAGATGGTAGCTTCAGGGTTCCTATCCAGGCAAGCAAAACACATACGATCACATCACTTATGTAAGGACAACTTGGGAGTCCAACAGCATGCTAACACTGGAGGGAGAAAGCATTGAGTATTGTGTGTGTGTGTGTGTGTGTGTGTTTAGTCAAAAGCTAGTCTTTTGTAGAAAGAATATGAGTGCTGATTCTAGACATACATTTATTTTGTTATTGACTCTGCTATCCCAGACAAAAGCTCTAATCAATTAGGTAATCATAGATGTCTTTTGGAGAAGTCTGAACTTTCTCAGCCAACTTCTTGAAACTCCTCTCAGAAGGTGGGCAACAGTGTGAAAGCAAGCAGAGTCTGGCATTACAAATAGCTATGTACCCATCTTGTCAGCTCCCGTTTGCAGGTAAAAGACTCTCTGTGTAGACATGTCACAACATTTCCATAAAAAGTGCACTTTTTAAAGCTTAGTCATTTGACAAAATCATTCTAGCCAACTGAATAAAAGGCAGAGCATGTCAGAACTGTTTAAGTTATTATGACCGCCGCGCAGCGAAGCGGCGGTCATATAGGTTTAGTCAGATTTTTTTTTTCTTTTTTTTTTTTCTTTTTCGCATGCCCAAATTTCTGTCAATGAGTCCCGGGACACTGAAAGACCGGGGTAGACGAAACTTGGTGGGCATGTAACCCCATATGGATAGCATGGAACCATTGTTTTTCGTTTTGATCTGTAGCCCCCCCGCTGGACTGCACCCCCCGAAAGGAGGGTAGGGCAGACACAGTTTTCTGTGAATATCTCGAGAACCGTAAGGTTTAGGAGGACCATTTTTTTTTGGTAAGTTGATCTCAAGTGGCCATGTCAACCCATTCCATAACCACTCATTTCATGTATAGCGCCACCTAGTTAAACACAAAAAAGTAAAAATGAGGTGTTGTAATCGCAGGTATCTGTGACCTAACATAGTCAAAACTGCACGAAATTGGAAGTGTAGGATCATTATGACACCCTCTGAATGCACGCCAAGTTTCGTGGAATTCCGTTCATGGGGGGCCACACAATAAATTAATTTATGTTACTATACACCAACTGGCCTGTAGGTGGCCGGAGACAGTTTTCTGTGAATATCTCGAGAACCGTAGGGCCTAGGAGGTCCACCTTTTTTTTGTATGTTGATCTCAAGGGGCCATGTCAACCCATCCCATTACCACTTATTTCATGTATAGCGCCACCTAGTTAAAAATTAAAAACCAAAAATTTAGGTGTTTTCATCACAATATCTCTGGCTGACATGGTCAAAACTGCACGAAATTGAAAGTGTAGGATCATTATGACACCCTCCGAATGCATGCCAAGTTTTGTGTACTTTCATTCATGGGGGGCCTTACAATAAAATAATTTATGTGTACATTTAGTGACGTACACCGACAAGGATTCCCGGGACACTGAAAGACCGGGGTACACAAAACTTGGTGGGCATGTACCCCCACATGGATAGCATGGAACCGTCATTTTTTTGATCTGTAGCCCCCCCGCTGGACTGGACCCCCCGAAAGGAGGGTAGGCCAGACACAGTTCTCTGTGAATATCTTGAGAACTGTAGGGCCTAGGATGACCATTTTTTTCCCGTATATTTGCCTCCAGGGGTCATGTTAACCCATTTCATGTGCACACATGTGCACAAACAGATACACACGCACACACACACATTCACAGTAATCATACGTATGACATATACTCACACAGTAGACATATGTACGCTTCCATGCACAGGCACATACGCAGGCACACACACAAGCACGCACACACACACACACACACACTCACACACACACACACCCACACACATAACATAAACATAACACAAACAATCAAGAATTTCTCAGAATTATGAACAGGCAAGATGGAGGTGGGGTTGTATAAAATGAATTTTACATGTGAAATCTATGAACTAATCATGTTTTGGGACTTGTTGTCTAGCAGATACCAGTGAGAATTGAGTGTGGATAATGCAATTTAGTGAGACAGTTAGAATCATATAGGCCTTTCAGCGTGATTTCTTTTTGTGGAAAAAATGTGCTGGACTGGGCGGCGGTCATATTTTGTACCGCTCTGCGGTACATCTAGTTTATAAACATGTTTACAGCAGACAAGAAATTACACTGACAAACACTAAGACCATTTGTCTTTCTTGTATCAGAATTATTCCTACGGCATTTGTTTACTTAATTTTCACATCATTACCTCCCTCGCAGTATGATGAATGTTTGCGTGTGTGTGTTTGAAGTGCTTGTGTGTGTGTGTGTTTGTGTGTGTGTGTGCATTCACTGGAAATCCTGTTTTCCTGCTTTACACTGTGCAACATGCTTTGCAAGAAATGTTTAATTAGATGTCGGTTAGAATAGTTGATTGTACCAGTGTGTGTGTGTGTGTGTGTGTGGGGGGGGGGGTTCTTCACTTTGGGTGCTAAATGGCACAGTATACTCTAGGCACATGCTAGCTTCTGGGGAAACCATAGCCCCACTGTAATCTTTTGAAATAACATAACTATCAAAGTATCAAATAAATCATAGATGGATAGTACTGTCCGAAATAATACTTACCTCGTCAGCCATTTGTAGCACCTGGGTGCAAATAATGTTACTAACACTTCACCACACGCAACATCCATTCCAACAATTAATTACCACCAGTAGGATCATGACATGGGTTTACTCCCCTAATATTTGTGTTTAGGGTTTACATACCTTTGACCTCATCTTCAGGATAGCAACTTCGAGCCTGATGCCATTCTTCACACACACACACACACACACACACACACAAACACACGCACACACACACACACACACACATGCCATGGACCACCCACCAGCTTCAGGGCAGCAGCTGTATCACCTTATCAGCCATTTTTACCCACTGTGGGCCTTTTTAAACAAGTAACAACTTGGCAGAGGGCATTCTTAATGCTCTTTAAAGCTTGGCTATGGAGCTTATAGGTGTAAAACATTGTTTTGGACAACAGATAGATGGTGGGGATTGGTTGTAAGCTGGCTTGTTCCTCTGCATCTCCGGACACGTCTGAGACTATCCTAAGAAATTCAACATTAATCTAATGTTCCCCCACACAGGAGAGAAAAGCAACCTGCCCCTAGAGGCGAAGGATAGACGGGTCCTGGCATGCTGATTAATATTTGTTTACGGAACATTTTGTGCTGTGAAACACTGTGAATGCATATGAGAGGAAGTAATAAGGTGGAGAAATAGTCTGAGTTTCAGAGTTTCACCATCAGCACAGGCAAGAAGCGCATAACAAAAAGGGATTATATTTTTGGAATTGCTAAGAGAGAGAGAGAGAGAGAGGAAATATATCCCCTTGTTGTTGCGATGTAATTGTCTGCGTAACATTTACATGTGGGAGGCATAGAGTGAGATGGAGAGAGAAAAAAGGAGAGAGAGAGAGAGAGAGATAGAAGACAGGGAAAGAGGGACAGAATGAGGGGTAGACATAGAGAGAGAGAGGGGAAGATAAAATGAGACAGTGGAAGATGAGAGAGAGGGAGAGAGAGGACAAGTGAAAGATGGGGTGGAGGGAGAGAGAGAAGTGAAAGACGAGAAAGGAGGAAGATGGGAGAGAGAGAAGTGAAAGACTGAAGAGAGAGGAGCGAGAGAAGAGAGAGAGAAGTGAAAGTGTTGAGAGAGAGGGAGAGAAAGAGAGAAGTTAAAGATTGGAGAGAGAGGGAGAGAGAGAGAGAGAGAGAGAAGTGAAAGATTGGAGAGGGAGAGAGGGAGAGAGAGAGAGAAGTGAAAAACTGGAGAGAGAGGGAGAGAGAGAGAAAATGAAAGACTGGAGAGAGTGGGAGAGAGAGAAGACTGGAGCGAGGGCTCAGAGGTGAGTCAGCCCTTCTCCTTCATATTCATGCCGGTGGTGCAGAAGGCCATTTGAGTCCGGCGGAGTACAGCGGGCCGCCCGGCATGCGGTCGGCGGGGAGCGGAGAGGGGATTACCGTGGGTGACAGGTTAGATGAAACAAACATTTAGGAGATTATGTTTTTGATTGGAATTATGCTTCCCCCTGAGCTTCAATCAAAGCGCCTGGAACAATTTGATTTAGCTCACATTCGTATCCCCCTCCCTCTAATGCTCAGCACCCCCCCACTGCCTCTTCTCCTTTCCTCTAGCCATTAGGAGGTTTAACTTTATATATACAGTTTATTTATTATTATGACCGCCGCGCAGCGAAGCGGCGGTCATATAGGTTTAGTCAGATTTTTTTTTGTTTTTTTTTCGCATGCCCAAATTTCTGTCAATGATTCCCGGGACACTGAAAGACCGGGGTACACGAAACTTGGTGGGCATGTAACCCCACATGGATAGCATGGAACCATCGTTTTTCGTTTTGATCTGTAGCCCCCCCGCTGGACTGGACCCCCCGAAAGGAGGGTAGGGCAGACACAGTTTTCTGTGAATATCTCGAAAACCGTAGGGTTTAGGAGGACCATTTTTTTTTGTATGTTGATCTCAAGGGGCCATGTCAACCCATTCCATAACCACTCATTTCATGTATAGCGCCACCTAGTTAAACACAAAAAAGTAAAAATGAGGTGTTGTAATTGAAGGTATCTGTGACCTAACAAAGTCAAAACTGTACAAAATTGGAAGTGTAGGATCATTATGACACCCTCTGTATGCACGCCAAGTTTCGTGGAATTCCGTTCATGGGGGGCCACACAATAAATTAATTTATGTTACTATACACCAACTGGCCTGTAGGTGGCCGGAGACAGTTTTCTGTGAATATCTCGATAACCGTAGGGCCTAGGAGGTCCACCTTTTTATGTATGTTGGTCTTAAGGGGGCATGTCAACCCATCCCATTACCACTTATTTCATGTATAGCGCCACCTAGTTAAAAATTAAAAAGCAAAAAATTAGGTATTTTCATCACAATATCTCTGGCTGACAAGGTCAAAACTGCACAAAATGAAAAGTGTAGGATTATTATGACATTGTCATGACCCCCTTTCGTTCATGGGGGGCCTTACAATAAAATAATTTATGTGTACATTTAGTGACGTACACCAACAAGGATTCCCGGGACACTGAAAGACCGGGGTACACAAAACTTGGTGGGCATGTACCCCCACATGGATAGCATGGAACCGTAATTTTTCGTTTTGATCTGTAGCCCCCCCGCTGGACTGGACCCCCCGAAAGGAGGGTAGGGCAGACACGGTTCTCTGTGAATATCTTGAGAACTGTAGGGCCTAGGATGACCATTTTTTTTTCCGTATGTTTGCCTCCAGGGGTCATGTTAACCCATTTCATGTGCACACATGTGCACAAACAGATACACACACACACATACATTCACAGTAATCATACGTATGACACATACTCACACAGTAGACATATGTACGCTTGCATGCACAGGCACATACGCAGGCATACACACAAGCACGCACACACACACACACACACACACACACACACACACACACGCATAACATAAACATGTACATGCACACATGCACACAATTCAAGAATTTCTCAGAATTATGAACAGGCAAGGTGGAGGTGGGGTTGTATAAAATTAATTTTACATGTGAAATCTATGAACTAATCATGCTTTGGTACTTGTTGTCTAGCAGATACCAGTGAGAATTGAGTGTGGATAATGCAATTTAGTGAGACTATTAGAATCATATAGGCCTTTCAGCGTGATTTATTTTTGTGGAAAAAATGTGCTGGTCTGGGCGGCGGTCATATTTTGTACCGCTCTGCGGTACATCTAGTTTCTTTTATTATTTGTATATTCCATTACTTTTTTCCCCTGGATGCGCTGCGCAGGGTATAGGCAAAGTCCTTTTAGGCAAGTCCCTCCGCTCGGCGGCCATTTGACAACGCTTTTTGGGCACTCGTAGGGCATCCATTTCGGCAGAAATGCGCGTGCGCAAGGCTTCAAGACACCAATCTTGCTCCAGCGGCGAGATCACAACACATGATTGGCACGATGTCTTCACAACACACCATATGATTGGCTCAATGTATTCACATCACACCACATGATTGGCTCAATGTATTCACACCACACCACATGATTGGCTCAATGTATTCACATGTCGACGTTTTGCCGAGGAAGGGGTGGGATATGTGTAGACAACGGCCATATTGGCGTGACAAACTAGCCCCGTGCATTTCTATGGAGTATTTTTTGAGTGCTGTATCTCCACATTAGAAAGTCTCTGGTATAGGCAGACAGAAAGGCGGGCCCCTGGGAGAGAGTTGACTGTGTTACTGTTTGTCCTTGCAGGGTAGGCGGATTGATCCAGAAGGTGACTGGCAGTGCTGGACACTCCTCAGTGGCAAGGTCAGACACACAGGAGCTCTCGGGCCGGGAGCCAAGCACCTCAGAGACGGGAGGAGGCCTCAGGTAGGGGTCAGATCAATGCTATATGAGAACACTCTAAACCCTCACGACCAGAGAGGCAATGAGAGGAGAAGATACAGAGAGAGAATGAGAGCGAGAGAGAGAGAGAGAGAGAGAGAGAGAGAGAGAGAGAGAGCAAGAGAGGGGGGGGGGGGTTCACAAATGATTTAATAAACCACTGTTTAACCAGCATGACAGATATACACAGTGTGTGTTTGTGTGTGTGTCTGTATGTGTGTGTGTGTGAGAGAGAGAAAGAAGAAAGAGACATACACACTTTCTCTCTCACACACAAACACACATACTGTACACTTACCTCTACCAATCATCCTAGTATTATTTCAACTACTGTTTATTCTGTCTTCACATGTTTATACCCACATTGCCGTGTCTCTATTTTCTTTATTTTGTGATACCACTGTTTTATTTGTAGCATTAGCTTTGGCAACACTGTACCCAAACAGTCATGCTAACTAGATATAAAAATATGACCGCCGCCCAGTCCAGCACATTTTTTCCACAAAAAGAAATCACGCTGAAAGGCCTATATGATTCTAAATTGCATTATCCACACTCAATTCTCACTGGTATCTGCTAGACAACAAGTACCAAAACATGATTAGTTCATAGATTTCACATGTAAAATTAATTTTATACAACCCCACCTCCATCTTGCCTGTTTATAATTCTGAGAAATTCTTGTGTGTGTGTTTGTGTGTGTGAGTGTGTGTGTGTGTGTGTGTGTGTGGGTGTGTGTGTGGGTGTGAGTGTGTGTGTGTGTGTGTGTGTGTGTGGGTGTGCGTGCGTGCTTGTGTTTGTGCCTGCGTATGTGCCTGTGCATGCAAGCGTACATATGTCTACTGTGTGAGTATGTGTCATACTTATGATTACTGTGAATGTATGTGTGTGTGTGTGTATCTGTTTGTGCACATGTGTGCACATGAAATGGGTTAACATGACCCCTGGAGGCAAACATACGGAAAAAAAATGGTCATCCTAGGCCCTACAGTTCTCAAGATATTCACAGAGAACTGTGTCTGCCCTACCCTCCTTTCGGGGGGTCCAGTCCAGCGGGGGGGCTAAGATCAAAATGAAAAATGACGGTTCCATGCTATCCATGTGGGGGTACATGCCCACCAAGTTTCGTGTACCCAGGTCTTTCAGTGTCCCGGGAATCCTTGTTGGTGTACGTCACTAAATGTACACATAAATTATTTTATTGTAAGGCCCCCCATGAACGAAAGTACACAAAACTTGGCATGCATTCGGAGGGTGTCATAATGATCCTACACTTTTAATTTCGTGCAGTTTTAACCTTGTCAGCCAGAGATATTGTGATGAAAACACCTAATTTTTTGCTTTTTAATTTTTAACTAGGTGGCGCTATACATGAAATAAGTGGTAATGGGATGGGTTGACATGCCCCCTTAAGACCAACATACATAAAAAAGATGGACCTCCTAGGCCCTACGGTTCTCGAGATATTCACAGAAAACTGTCTCCGGCCACCTACAGGCCAGTTGGTGTATAGTAACATAAATTAATTTATTGTGTGGCACCCCATGAACGGAATTCCAGAAAATTTGGCGTGCATACAGAGGGTGTCATAATGATCCTACACTTCCAATGTCGTGCAGTTTTGACTATGTTAGGTCACAGATACCTTCAATTACAACACCTCATTTTTACTTTTTTGTGTTTAACTAGGTGGCGCTATACATGAAATGAGTGTTTATGGAATGGGTTGACATGGCCCCTTGAGATCAACATACAAAAAAAAAATGGTCCTCCTAAACCCCACGGTTTTCGAGATATTCACAGAAAACTGTGTCTGCCCTACCCTCCTTTCGGGGGGTCCAGTCAAGCGGGGGGGTTACAGATCAAAACGAAAAACGATGGTTCCATGCTATCCATGTGGGGTTACCTGCCCACCAAGTTTCGTGTACCCCGGTCTTTCAGTGTCCCGGGACTCATTGACGGAAATTTGGGCATGCGAAAACAAAAAAAAAAAAAAAAAAAATCTGACTAAACCTATATGACCGCCGCTTCGCTGCGCGGCGGTCATAATAAAACACCTTTGAATATGAATTTTAATTTGAGCTAGGTCATAAAGGAAGATTAGTGCTGTGAATGCCCTCTCACACTGTAAATAAGGGGGCAGTGTCTGCAGCAGGGCACTGATCTCTGGGTTAGTGATATCTGTTATGGGTACTTGGCAGAAACACCTGCCGCCTGCAAGACATTTGCAACATTATATTGGGCTGTACAACTTGGCTTGCAGGCCATAGTGGAGCTATTCAATCTCTAACTAGATGTACCGCAGAGCGGTACAAAATATGACCGCCGCCCAGTCCAGCACATTTTTTCCACAAAAAGAAATCACGCTGAAAGGCCTATATGATTCTAACTGTCTCACTAAATTGCATTATCCACACTCAATTATCACTGGTATCTGCTAGACAACAAGTCCCAAAACATGATTAGTTCATAGATTTCACATGTAAAATTCATTTTATACAACCCCACCTCCATCTTGCCTGTTCATAATTCTGAGAAATTCTTGATTGTTTGTGTTATGTTTATGTTATGTGTGTGGGTGTGTGTGTGTGAGTGTGTGTGTGTGTGCGTGCTTGTGTGTGTGCCTGCGTATGTGCCTGTGCATGGAAGCGTACATATGTCTACTGTGTGAGTATATGTCATACGTATGATTACTGTGAATGTGTGTGTGTGCGTGTGTATCTGTTTGTGCACATGTGTGCACATGAAATGGGTTAACATGACCCCTGGAGGCAAATATACGGAAAAAAAATGGTCATCCTAGGCCCTACAGTTCTCAAGATATTCACAGAGAACTGTGTCTGGCCTACCCTCCTTTCGGGGGGTCCAGTCCAGCGGGGGGGCTACAGATCAAAACGAAAAATGACGGTACCATGCTATCCATGTTGGGGTACATGCCCACCAAGTTTTGTGTACCCCGGTCTTTCAGTGTCCCGGGAATCCTTGTTGGTGTACGTCACTAAATGTACACATAAATTATTTTATTGTAAGGCCCCCCATGAACGAAAGTACACAAAACTTGGCATGCATTCGGAGGGTGTCATAATGATCCTACACTTTCAATTTCGTGCAGTTTTGACCATGTCAGCCAGAGATATTGTGATGAAAACACCAACATTTTTGCTTTTTAATTTTTAACTAGGTGGCGCTATACATGAAATAAGTGGTAATGGGATGGGATGACATGGCCCCTTGAGATCAACATACAAAAAAAAGGTGGACCTCCTAGGCCCTACGGTTCTCGAGATATTCACAGAAAACTGTCTCCGGCCACCTACAGGCCAGTTGGTGTATAGTAACATAAATTAATTTATTGTGTGGCCCCCCATGAACGGAATTCCACGAAACTTGGCGTGCATTCAGAGGGTGTCATAATGATCCTACTCTTCCAATTTCGTGCAGTTTTGACTATGTTAGGTCACAGATGCCTGCGATTACAACATCTCATTTTTACTTTTTTGTGTTTAACTAGGTGGCGCTATACATGAAATGAGTGGTTATGGAATGGGTTGACATGGCCACTTGAGATCAACTTACAAAAAAAAAATGGTCCTCCTAAACCTTACGGTTCTCGAGATATTCACAGAAAACTGTGTCTGCCCTACCCTCCTTTCGGGGGGTGCAGTCCAGCGGGGGGGCTACAGATCAAAACGAAAAACGATGGTTCCATGCTATCCATATGGGGTTACATGCCCACCAAGTTTCGTCTACCCCGGTCTTTCAGTGTCCCGGGACTCATTGACGGAAATTTGGACATGCGAAAAAGAAAAAAAAAAAAATAAAAAAAAATCTGACTAAACCTATATGACCGCCGCTTCGCTGCACGGCGGTCATAATAATCTGACACAGACACAGGCCTTCAAAAACACACAAGCACATACTTATACACACTGTAATGTGCAGATATGCAGGGACACACACGCACACACACAAACACACACACGCACACGCACACGCACACGCACACGCACACACACACGCACACACACACACACACACACACACACACACTCACTCACTCACTCACTCAAAATTCCTCTCCCTGATATTAGACTTTGATCTCTCCCCCATTTGATGTGTGACGCTGAGTTAAGATTGCTATCTCTCCTCTCATTTCCAGCTCTTATTTACATTAATTAAGAATTTCTAAAGGAAAATTAAGGAACTACAGAAGGCGAACAATCCAAAACACCAGAAGCACTTCTCCAACTTTTCACACCACAATCAATGTCAAGTCCTCAACACAATCCAAGCCCCATTATCTGATATCAAAGAGTGTACAGAATAATGAAACTTTAGTTCATTACTAAGGCCCCCGATCTTAGGATAGCATCAGAACAGTGTCTATAAACAGCTACTCCTTATTATGCAGCCAGGGGTGCTGCTAGAAAATGTGGGCCCTATGACAGACAATAATTCTTCCCCGGTAATATATAGTATTATTGGAGGGGGGGGGGGGGCTCTCTGGAGGTCCCCTGTCAGTGCTGGGCCCTTAGAATCGTTCTAACTGGTTTCAGTTGGGTCTATGGAGCCCATGCATTATCAGAGTATCTGCTGCTGTCAGTTAATTGGACATCTTTATGTGATTATATATTTTTTCAAATATGACAGTGGCTAACAAAGTTTTATGAAGGCTTTTGAAGTGTTTTTTTTATTATTTTTACGTGTGGTGGAACGGAGGTGACGTCAGTGCCAAACAATCAGACAGCCTTGGATCGATACCCAAACCCGACGTTGCGAAACCGTGTCGCTTTGGGTAAAAGCGTCTGCTAAATACCAGCCAACTTGAACTTTAAATTTTGAGTGTATATTGTTATGAATCCAAAGTAGGACACTAACAAAAAAAAAACTGCATAGACTAGACTGGAAAAATGACACCCACAGATTTCAGACTTCAATGATCGATACATTCAACTCAAAAGTTCTCTGTGTGATTAAATCACTGTCCTCATCTGATCCCCGTCTCCCTCAACACAGTAGAAAACCAAAACGCAACGTCAGAAATCAACAACAGTAATGGATTAAAAACCGAACCTTGTGTGCAAAGAACCACACACCATCACACATTGCATTACGTAAAAAAAAAACACACACACATCCACAAAAAAAGAATTTCTCATCATCCAAGCGAAGATCTTTTTTAGTACACCTGTAAATGAATGAATGAATGAGTGTGTGAAATGATGTCCTTGAACAAACAAACAAACAAACAAACAAACAAACAAACAAACAAACAAGCATGTGTTTTGGGTTGTAAAGCATCAAAAGCACAGCCGGGGGGAGGGAGAGAGTTATTCCCCTCCTGGTGAACCACTCCAGAGGCCATCGGCAGTGCCAGCCCAATCAATGAGCAACCAGCAGCCAGAACAGAGGAACTATTCTAAGGCACAGACCTTGATTATAATCCATAATACTGTTTGTCAAAATCAGCTCAATTCTCCCCAGGGTTTTCAGTCCAGTGAGTGCATTAAAGGAGGAACAAAACTGCCCGCATTCGGGCAAACACTGACCCTTGCTAATGGAAAAGTGAATGTTTATTTTTTTTAGAAAAATATAAAAGAGTATTTATATTAGATTGAGCTTAGTAAAAAAAACAATCCCACAATTCCATGCTGCAAGGTTGCTTCGGGATCAATGAGGGGAGAGGATGTACTTGATTGGTTGTTGAGTTCAAACAATCTTTTGTCAGTATAAAGAACCATACTTTAAAGGAATGAAGCCACAGGAAGCCGCTTTGAAATAAGATATCTCAATGTGACTAGGGGACGTAGCAAGCTTTTTCAGAGTGGACACGTCCCTTTAATGCTAGCAATGGCCACTGTGAGGACATTGTCACAGAGCTCAGCCCATTCAGAAAAGCGCATGGTTTATACATCAGCACTGCCCCTCATTTATTAAGGCTCCCTCCCCTGTTAACATTTGACCACCCATAACAATCTGTATCAACAAGATAGAGCCATAACAATCAGCAATCAGCCTGAGCCAAAACATTTTTTTAACAAAACAAAAGCCCCTTCCAGACTGCAAAAGCATCACAGGGGATGTTCTAAAACAATTGAAATGGCATGACTCTCCAGGGGAGAACCGGTGCTCATCTTGTTCACTGTTATTACACAACCTGTAAACATAACAGAAAACATAACTGTATACATATTGAGAAGCAACTACATATACCTATACAAGAACTTGTAATATCAGAAAGCTTGTGGCAATGCCACATTTCAAACTCTGTCTTATAACAACCTATTGCATGAACAAAATGCATGTTATAACAGCGTATTGCATTTAATGTAAATGTTATAACAGCATATTACGTAAGCAAACAGCCACATGCATCTGCGTGATTGCACACTAAACATGATGAAACATCAGTGATTCTCCTCACGTTAGCCCTCAATTACAAACAGGCACTTGGACACAAGGACGAAGCCTCCAGCCTCAGAGGGAGGAATTACTGCTAAACTACCTAGGCGTTAAGACTCCCCCTTATGGCACACACTATCTCCCTCCTCCTCCTCCTCCTCCTCCTCCTCCTCCTCCTCTCCCCCCGGCTGACATGACGACCCGTCGGAGGGAGCGCTAAAAGGGATATAATCCCCACCTATGGGATTCCTTCACACCCCGTCTCTAAGGTCTGCGCTCCGTGCGCAGCTCTTAAGCCCACCGGGATTCGCCGGCGGTGAGGACGAGAGGTTGAGAGAGGCGAGAGGAGAGTGGGGCAACGCGTCGCGGCGCAGGCGGCCGTGAAGGACGCGCCCCATGCCAGAGTGGAGGATCGCACTCAGCTCGTTCAGTGCCGTTAATCGTCATCCCATCGGTCCACCCGGCCACACCACGCACAGGTGCACAGGTGTATGCTGGGGGCGGCAGTGGCATCCGGGAGAGTGGGCAGCAGGCACCGCTCCAGCAAGAGTATCACAATGTGTGTGTGTGTGTGTGTATGATGTGTTTGGTGTCTGTTTGTGTGTGTGTGTGTGTGTGTGTGTGTGTGTGTGTGTGTGTGTGTGTGTGTGTGTGTGTGAGAGAACGAGGAAGAGAGAGAGAGAGAGAGAGAGAGAGAGAGAGAAAGAGAGAGAGAGAGAGAGGGGGGGAGGCTAGGGAAAAGAATTATGAGGAGAGCATATGTGAGAGAAAGAACATGAAGGGAGACTGGGTTCATTTAATTTAGCAAAGCACTTTCATTTTCTAATCAAACCCAGAAAAACAGGGATTACTTGGCTGGGGCCTGGGGCTGGGAGTGTGGGGGCTGGGGGCTGGGAGTGTGGGGGCTGGGGGCTGGGAGGGTGGTCTGCAGATGGGTCTCTCATTAACCCTTTAGTCCACAGACGTGTGTGAGCTCACAGGGAGCATAAAAGCATTCAAGTTATCACAGCTCCTCTCAGGGACCTTGTGTAGGACTTACACTCACACACATACACACGCACATTCACACACTCACTCACACAGAACACAAATGCAGGACCACCTGTAAATGATAAGCCGTTAACACACTGAGGGCCAGATGTACATACATTTGCGAACGTAGCATTATCAGCGTCATGGACACACCGCAGATTGCGAACAATGTCAGACCCAAGTTTCCGTCGTATTTATCAATCGTTCTATCCTTAGTGTAAACTGCGCCTTTCTCTGCCTTTCTCCGCCCATAAACGCAATTTACGAACGTCCACAACTGAATGGCAGCGCCTACATACAAGCGCAGTTGAATGAAGTTAACTGATGACAACATTAAAAAGAATCAAACATTTAGCGATCATGAAATAATACCATACATGATAAGATGTAAACAAGCAGGGAGATAATGAAGATCAGTAGTTCTACTCAAACTACTTGTGCACGTAGGGTATGGAAGATTGGTCAAATCTAGCAAGTAGGAAAGTTTAAGTGAATGACGTGAAAGTGAAAGTAGGACATTCGAAAGGCCAACGAAAGTTGAGGTTGCTTTTGGTAGTACAAATACTTTCACCACAAAAAATGGTGCTCTAAATAGCGATTCTGTTGTCTTTGAAAGGTTCTCTTATTGACGCATTGAACTGCAATTTGGATTAACACCTGCTTTTACAAGGCGGAAGAATTTAGGCGCAGAATAGACGTGCGCTTTCAGGAGCAGTCTTTGTACATACCGCAGAATACATAATTAGGCGCTTTTTACTCTTCCCCTCCCATCTTTTTACGCTAAACTCCTGGATCCTCCCATGAATGCATATGCATGACATGACAAAAGCAATCTGCCACTTTCAGCTCCAGCGACAGGCAGTTTGCGCTTTTAGATCATTGCGGCCTGTTTGTACTTACCTCGCAATGATTTTACACGCACATTGCGAAACAAATATGCCTGAAGTGGGCGCAAAAGCGTTAGTACATCTAGCCCTGGGTGTGTGTCCTGAGTGGTGAACCCCGTTACACAGAAAAACTGAGAGTTAAAAAAGTCAGCTTACTACAAGGCAATTCTTTTAGTTTTCCCCACCTGAAAAATGAGTCCAAAAAACTCTTCGGCTTGGACAATAGAACTATCACCTTGAGTACAGTGCACACACACACACACACACACACACAGAGTACAACATTGACAAACCCCTGGCTGTGTTGTAAAGTAGGCGCTGTATGGAAGAGGTGGAGGGTGCCTCCATCACACTATGGAACACTGTGCCCGGTAATCAGCATCATCAGCTGTGTATTAAAGATGGCAGAGATCATAATCACCGCTCCACACCATCCTGCTCTTCATCACGTGACGCCACATCAAACAGGAAGTCTGCCAAGCCCTTTCAGTTTTGCAAGAAGGGCTGTACATATTTTAGCTCAACAGCCAATCAAATGACACTTCTCCCCTCTGCACCCATGTAGCTTGTGTGTTGATTGGCTGGGGCTGTTTATGGCTCAGTTTGTCTTGTTTACAGAGCCAGCACTGCGTTCGAACACCACAGTGGAAAGCTAGAAGACCATGAACTCACCCTCTCTGTCTCTCTCTCTCTCTCTCTCTCTCTCTCTTTCTCACTCTCTCTATTGAGGCACTTTGATACAGTGTATAACAAGTACATTGGTAAAACTCTCCAATGATATGATAATGAAGCGTAATAAAGCGTTTGAATTAGACCCCCCCCCCCCAACCCCTCCAACCCTCCAGCCTGATTCCTGAAGTGTTCTTTAATCGGTTTAAACTTTGCTCTGGGCGTCCAGGGATTCTCATGCTTAATTTCAGTAAAAGGTCAATATCAATAAAACCCTCTGTTTAGAGAGGTAGCTGAGCCTGTCATCCCCTCCATCTCTCCCTCCTCTCTCCTACTCGATCTATCTCTTCCTCATTTATCCCTCTCTCTTTCAATTTCCCCCTCTCTCTTGTCTTCCGCAGTCTCTTCCTCCTCTGTCTCTCTCTCTCTACCAACCTTCTTTTCATCTTCCCTCTCCTCTCCCCTCCCTCTTAACCTGCCCCTGCTTCATCCTATCCTTCTATTTTCTGACTCTTCTACCTTTTCTCTCCCTCTGTCTCTTCATTCTCTCTTTCTCTTTCATTCTCTTTCTCTCTCTATTTATCTGTCAACAAAGTAAGGGGAAAGCAGAGATTGAAAGAGTGAGGCTGGGACCTGAACTCTTCAGCCAAACTCTGCTGTGTGTGTGTGTGTGTGTGTGTGTGTGTGTGTGTGTGTGTGTGTGTGTGTGTGTGAGTGTGTGTGTGTGTGTGTGTGTGTGTGTGTTTGTGTGTGTGTGTGTGTGTGTGTGTGTGTGTGTGTGTGAGTGTGTATATGTCTGTGTGTGTGTGTGTGTGTGTGTGTGTGTGTTTGCATGTGTGTGTGTGCGTGTGTGTTTTGGAAGTAAAGGGGTCAATGCCAGAAGATTAGAATCTCTGCCTCTGTCTCCCCATTCTCTTGTCGTGCTGTTTATTGCCGGCGACCCTGGCGAGATGAGGTCAGATTTTCATATTACCAGGCAAAGCAACCCCTGTCGGCACCGCGACGCACGGCCCCGATCAGCTCGGCCTGCCGCTTTACTCGACTGCGGCGTTATGAAACAGACACCAGGCTGCGTCTGCGGCCATTATAAACCGGAAGGAGAGGAGTGGGACAGGACAGCTCTCACACACACACACACACACACACACACACACACACACACACATACATACATACATACACACACATACAGTACACACACAGGGAGAGAGGAGAGGAAAGGAGGAGAGAAATGGAAATACAGATGAGAGAAGAAAAGTGTGGAGAAAGGTGAAAGAAAGAGGAAAGGAGAGTGGAGGAGTAAGAGAGAGGAGAGTGGAAGAGAGGAGTGAGAGAGAGGAGAGGAGAAGAGAGGAGTAAGAGAGAGGAGAGGAGAAGAGAGGAGTGAGAGAGAGGAGAGGAGAAGAGAGGAGTGAGAGAGAGGAGAGGAGAAGAGAGGAGTGAGAGAGAGGAGAGGAGAGTGGAGGAGTAAGAGAGAGGAGAGGAGAAGAGAGGAGTGAGAGAGAGGAGAGGAGAAGAGAGGAGTGAGAGAGAGGAGAGGAGAAGAGAGGAGTAAGAGAGAGGAGAGGAGAAGAGAGGAGTGAGAGAGAGGAGAGGAGAGTGGAAGAGAGGAGAGTTGGGGAAAGATGGCACGGCTGTGGTGTATGAAAAGGGACGCGGAGTGATGCGCAGCGTAATGCGCTTTAGAAGCCCTTCCACTCCAATCACAGCCCACTCATATTCCTGTGATGAGAGGGAGGGTGTGTGTGTGTGTGTGTGTGTGTGTGTATGTGTGTGTGTGTGTGTGTATGTGTGATGAAAAAGGCAGTGCTTAGCTGGGGGAAATGAGCAGACTAGTGGGTTCTGTGATGGGTGCCAAAGTGAGAGGAGCAGAGGAGAAACGGTGTGTGTGTGTGTGTGTGTGTGTGTGTGTGTGTGTGTGTGTGTGTGTGTGTGTGTGTGTGTGTGTTTTTTCCTGTGTGTTCATGACAGAAAGAGATAGAGTCTGTTTGTCTATGAGTGGGAGAGACATGAAGGGAGTGAGAAAGAGGGAGAGAGAGAGAACAAAAGAGAGAGAGAAAGAGAGAGAGGACGTTAGCATTTGATTTTGTATTTATTACAGAAAGCCATTTCCTCCTCCCTGTAAGGTGTGCAGAGGGTTGACCTTGGGAGTGTTCCTCCGAGGCTGCAGGGATTACCTGGGTCGTGTGCAGCATTGTGACTGAGGAGGCCGTGTCTACTCTAAGCCCTTTCTTCTCATCACACTGTGGGTGGACCCAAGGTCTACGCTGCACGGAACCAGCCTACCTGTGTGTGTGTGTGTGTGTGTGTACGTCTGTGTGCGTTTGTGTGTGTGTGTGTGTGTAACATAACACAAGGATATTATATTATTATATGCTTTATGTATGTTATATATAAATATATATATTATAATGTTATATATATATATATATATATATATACCCTTGTATCTGTAGTTATCAATGAGAGGAGAATATACAATATAAATATATTATAATGTTATATATATATATATATATATACCCTTGTATCTGTAGTTATCAATGAGAGGAGAATATACAATATAAATATATATATATTATAATGTTATATATATATATATATATATATATATACCCTTGTATCTGTAGTTATCAATGAGAGGAGAATATACAATATAAATATATATATTATAATGTTATATATATATATATATATATATATATATATACCCTTGTATCTGTAGTTATCAATGAGAGGAGAATATACAATATAAATATATTATAATGTTATATATATATATATATATATATATATATATACCCTTGTATCTGTAGTTATCAATGAGAGGAGAATATACAATATAAATATATATATATTATAATGTTATATATATATATATATATATATACCCTTGTATCTGTAGTTATCAATGAGAGGAGAATATACAATATAAATATATATATTATAATGTTATATATATATATATATATATATATATATATATATACCCTTGTATCTGTAGTTATCAATGAGAGGAGAATATACAATATAAATATATATATTATAATGTTATATATATATATATATATATATATATACCCTTGTATCTGTAGTTATCAATGAGAGGAGAATATACAATATAAATATATATATTATAATGTTATATATATATATATATATATATATATACCCTTGTATCTGTAGTTATCAATGAGAGGAGAATATACAATATAAATATATTTATTATAATGTTATATATATATATATATATATATATATGTAGTTATCAATGAGAGGAGAATATACAATATAAATAAATATATTATAATGTTATATATATATATATATATACCCTTGTATCTGTAGTTATCAATGAGAGGAGAATATACAATATAAATATATTATAATGTTATATATATATATATATATATATATACCCTTGTATCTGTAGTTATCAATGAGAGGAGAATATACAATATAAATATATTATAATGTTATATATATATATATATATATATATACCCTTGTATCTGTAGTTATCAATGAGAGGAGAATATACAATATAAATATATATATTATAATGTTATATATATATATATATATACCCTTGTATCTGTAGTTATCAATGAGAGGAGAATATACAATATAAATATATTTATTTCACGTTTTCTGCTGCGTTTCCATTTTGCTGTTGTTGTACCATTCTGTGCCATTTCCAAAAATGAGTTTGTCAAGCAACAGAGGTGCGTTGAAATTCGCAAACATAGGCGAACGTTTGCAAACAGTTTTCTGTTAGCCTTGAGTTTTCGGTGAACGTTTGTGAACAATCTAACAGTCTAAACAGTCTAAAGAGGTAGTTCTCCGCGAACATACAGTGGAACTGGACGTGAGTTTGACGAAGGCAACAATGGAATGTTAACACCAAATCGTTCAAATTTAACTGTTCAAAGAAAACATCAACGTTCGCCATTATTTGCCAAATTTGAACGCACCTCTGGTGTGTTGGTGTTCCTTGTGTTCCAAGTTCCATGCCCGTCTGAGCTCACTTTGACTGGTTTACATGTCTTATTCACACACATTTTCCCCTTTCAATATCCCACATTCAGTCACAATGTGCATCTTTGTGCAAATTAATTAAGTATTAAGTAATTAAGTATTAAGTATATATACTCTTTTGATCCCATGAGGGAAATTTGGTCTCTGCATTTATCCCAATCCGTGAATTAGTGAAACACACACAGCACACAGTGTGAGGTGAAACACACACTAATCCCGGCGCAGTGAGCTGCCTGCATCAACAGCGGCGCTCGGGGAGCAGTGAGGGGTTTGGTGCCTTACTCAAGGGCACTTCAGCCGTGCCTACTGGTCGGGGTTTGAACCGGCAACCCTCCGCTTACAGGTCCGAAGTGCTAACCAGTAGGCCACGGCTGCCCTAGGAAATTGAAACAAGTTGTCAGCCGTCTGAGAACTGAGGAAGATCTGGTCTCTGTTCCTTTCTCCTTTAAGTCCTTATTGAAGTGTGCCATCTATCTGGCAAGGGTCCAGCATTGTGGGCAGTGTTTTCCTCTTACAGCCACAATCTCCTTTACATTTTGGAGAAATGGACCCTTTGTCCTTTTCCATGTTGACTTTCAATTGATTTGCACAAGAATTCACAGCACTTTAGCAGATATGCTATTTCCTAGTTAACCCACAAAATGAAAATTGGCCTTTTTGCAGCAAGTGTTTACGGGTGTGTATGCATGTCACCGTCACACACCTCCTATGGTAAAGCAATGTCTTTGTAGGTCAAACGATCAGTTTGGTCAAAATGCACCATCAACACAAGCACACACACACACACACAAATATAACCCCCCCCAGGAGCTGTTGGTGATTGAGAGAGGCGCAGAGAGTCCAATTTTATGAGCCAAAAATAAAGCTGCATTGGGCATTTAGAGGGAGGGAAGTCAAAACCGCCATCAGCCGGGAGCTAAACGACAACCCTGCGCTCCCCTAACAGCTTTTTGCTCTTACTGCACAGCGTCTCGCTTGAGTTCCCTTTACTTAAGGTGCATGCTCACCTGCATCCATTCCTCCTCTCTCTCTGAATGCCGTGTGGATGTCAGCTAAGCTGAGAAGCAGGCTCCTAACTGGTAAACCAGAATATCCAGTACAATGCAAACAGACCCACTTGTCAATGGTTGTCCATTATGTAACATACAACTCATGTTTTCTATCTGAACTGCTTTTCAAATTCATTATAACAATGTTATTACAATATTACTACAAATGTGAACTATTTCAGTTACTACTCTATGAAACAATGTTACTGTTTAATAAAACTAATACAAATAAAACTACTATTGTTCTTTGTTCACATTTGCAGAGTACTTGCATGTATGATTTTTCTATAAAAGTGTACTAATAAGAGAATCAATATATAGTATAGTATATATAATATAGTCCTCAGAAAACATGGCATACATGTATCCTTCTCAAGGCAATTTAATGTAAGTGTACCTCATTAAAATATTCGGTGTTGCATTATGATGCTTCAAACACCCCTGTGCAATGCTCCTGAACAGGAATATAGGTTACATATGTGGACCATGATATAAGGTCTTCAACAAACCATACCACTGTAACAAAACATGTATTGGAAAACACACACGCACACACATGCACACATACTTCCACTCACACATACAGACAGTTCCACACACACAGAACCACTAACCCACCCCCACACACACACACACACACAAACACAGGCATACACACATTTATCTTCCCTGGAATTCTAGCCTTTTTGTATGGATCATTATACCCACAAAGCTTTAAAAGCACAAAAAGCTTCATTGAGCTGTGGCTGTCTTAAGGGCTCACAAGGCTCCAGGCCTTGGAGATCCTCACAATGTGACCAGGAGGCAAATTGAATTTTGTGTTTGTGTTTTTATGTGTGTGTTGAAAAGAAAAGTAAGAGGGTGGCAGCACAGCTAATTCCCTTCACTGAAGCTCAAGCCAACAGCCATGATTAGCATGCCACCTGCAGAGACACTGAACAGACCTAAACACACACACACACACACACACACACAAACATGCCCGCCCACCCACTGATACAATATAATATACAGACACACAGAGTTAGTGACGTGCACACATACACACATATACACACATATACACACACACACCCGCATATAACCGCCCAGTGTTATAACACACACTGTCTGCTGATAAAATGCACACTCACAGATACACACTCACTGATGTATACACACACACACAGACACACACACACACACACACACACACACACACACACACACACACACACACACATAAACACACTAGAGAATTGGCGAAACAAACATGCAGATGTACCAGATACTGAGGAACACTGAGGAGTGTGTTTTTCTGTCTCCACATGTCACAGTGAACTCTGGTGACAGAACTGGGCTAGGCGGGTGAGCACATCGACATCAGGCCACGTGTACCCATCAGCCTGTGTGAATGTGTGTGTGTGTGTGTGTGTGTGTGTGTGTGTGTGTGTGTGTGTGTGTGTCTGAATGTGCCAAAACTATTTTCAAATGAGTGTCAGCACCTGACAACATGCCCATATACACCCACCCACGTCCACACCCGACTGTGCAGATGTAGCTGATGTGTGTGTGTGTGTGTGTCTGTGTGTGTGTGTAGCTGTGTGATGTGTGTGTGTGTGTGTGTGTGTGTGTGTGTGTGTGTGTGTGTCTGTGTGTGTGTGTAGCTGTGTGATGTGTGTGTGTGTGTGTGTGTGTGTGTGTGTGTGTGTGGTGTTCTAATAATGGGAGTTCTAATCATGTGGTGTACCTCCTTAAGGGTAAGTCTTCATGGTCCATGCTGTCGCATAGTAGAGGTGCGTTACAAAGGGTTTTCTGATTCACCGCTGTCCACTATCTGTCAACATGTCATGTACTTATTTGTGTGTGTGTGTGTGTGTGTGTGTGTGTGTGAATGGGCTTTGGTGTTAGACAAAGTGTCTTGACAGCGCAGAGCTCTGCTGACCGGACATGGGTGTGACTATCAGAGGCGACAGGTTCAATCAACTCTGGGATGGCCAGCTTGTGGCCTAATAGCCTCTGCTGTCCGATTACGTTAGGACGAGGCCCTGGCTGACCCGGGGGAGACAGAGCTGTCATTGGCCACTCAGAGACAGAGGGAGAGAGAGAGAGGGCAGAATAAGAAAGGAGACAGAAAGCGAGAGATGAAGAAGGGAAAGAGGGATAAAGAGATGAGGGAGAGAGATAGGGAGAGAAGGAGAGAAGATGGAGGGAAGACTAGAAAGATAATAGTGAGCAGAAGTGAAGCCATCAGAGGGACAAAGTGAAAGTGTCGAACTGAGAGGGGGAAGGAGGTCGAGTGACAGGAACAGACTGACAGAGAGAAAGGGAGAGAGAGGGAGGGAGAATACGTGAGGAGAGAAAGAGCTGTCTGATATAGAGCCCCCCCCCCCCCCGCCCCCCACACACACACAAACACACACACAAACACACACAAACACACACACACACACACGGCCAAAGAAGAGAGGGAGGGACGGAGAAAAAGATATCAAACTCCAGACAAGGATGAAAAAGAGCCACATTGAAGCACCACTCCATTTAAAAAAAGAAAAACACACTCCCCATCCAATCCCCTCACACACACACACATGCATGCACACACACGCACATGTGCACACACACAGACACACACTAATTCTGGCGGTGTGTGACTGACTGGAGTCCAGAGCTCGGGCGAAATTGAAAATGATTTCGTTCTCCAGGCGAGATTGCCTGGCATTGACTCGGCTGCCCCGCTCCATAATGCTCCCACGGCAACTGTGACCACGACGACGGTGACGATGCTGCACGGCGCGCCACACGCCACGTCTCAATCCAAGGCAATGGTAACCGCCGGTAACCAGGCGCTGATGGCTGGGGGGGGTTGGCTGTGATGACAAAAGGACAAATGTGTATGTCTGTGTGTGTGTGTGTGTGTGTGTGTGTGTGTGTGTGTGGGCCAGTGAGGCGTATGATGCAAATTAAATTCCTTTTAAAAGTGAATGGGAGTAGAGTGGAGTGAAGGGGAGTGTGTGTGTGTTTGTGTGTGTGTGTGTGTGTGAGGGAGGAATCGTCCATGCTGAACGCTGGGGCTCAGCAGCTCATCATCCACACTGCCAGATCTCTGGCACACGGTGCCGTCGCCTGGGCCAGACACAAGCACACACATATGCACACACACACACATAGAGAGAGAGCACATGGACACACACACACAGAGAGCACATGGACACACTCACAGACACACGCACATATGCACACATACACACACGTACGCACGCACGCACACACACGTACGCACGCACGCACACACACACGCACATACACACAGAGCACATGTACACACACACACACACACTCACACACACCCACACACATACACTCACACAGCACATACATACAACACATGGACACACATACTCACGCACACACACACAGACACACACACACACAAACACACCCAATAGAACACACACACACAAACATCAGTTTCATTTCAACAGCGAGTCGGTGTCTGAGGTGCGGACAGCTGTAATCGCGGGTGGCAGGCCAGTCTCACTCCATCCCTAGAGAAAACACACACACGCACACACACACATACACTCACCTAGTCACCTACACACACACATGTAGATACACACACACACACACACACACAGAATATGCATTTATACACATCGGTGCACACACTGCCTCTTCTGTGTCACTACCTACCAAACACACACACACACACGCAGAGAGCCTCCTCCCTCTCCTATTTTGATGTGAGAGGCTGCAAACATGTTTGATGTTTTTCTACGTGGCTGAGTCCACTTCTCATGAGCAGAGTCTGCTGCCCTCTTCTAACCCACCATGGAGGAGGAGAGGAGGAGGAGAAGAAGAGGAAGAGAAGAAGAGGAGGAGAGGAGGAGAAGGAGAAGAGGAGGATAAAAATAAAGGAGGAGAGGAGGAGGGAGGATGGTAAAACAGAGAGAATAAGAGGACAAGAGGGTGGAATGTGTTTAGCATTCTAGCTAAAACTGGCTTGTCTGTTTGCTAGCTTGCTAGTTCTAGACCAAATGCTTAAAACTAACCATGACAAGTGAGTAGAGGAGAGGATGAGGAGACACAAAGTTAATGAAAAAAGAGGAGAAGGGTTGATATGGAAGAGAAGAGATAGACATGGACAGAGGAGAGAAGAGAAGGTGAAATGAAGGAAACACAGGAGGGGAGAGGAGAAGAAGTCAGGAGGGGGAATTAAACATGAAAAAGAGAATAGCAGGTACTGGTGTGGAGAATAACAATAGGAGTGCGCACGCACACACACACACACACACACACACACACACACACACACACACACACACACACACACACACACAAACACACACACACACACACACACACAGAAGGGAATTAGCCATGCTTATTTAAACATCTCACAGAGATGCTTCGTCTGAACATGGCACCTTTAAATGGAATGAAATCGTCCCATCAGAACGCTCACTTTGATTCTTCTTTCAATTCTTCTTTTTCTTCTTCTGTCCATCTTTCTCTCTTCCGCACACAGCTCTTTTCTCTTCCTCTGCCTTGCCCTGATCATCTCATCTCTCTCTCTTTCTCTCTCTCTCTCTCTCTCTCTCTCTCCTTCCAGTTCTCCTGGGGAATCTTGATTAGCGCTAAATGAAGCTTTGCCAGCTCTGAGCTGCATAGTTATTCTGCATGGTGATGTGGGCCCCATGGTTACAGGGAGAGGAGGGAGACATAAAATACTAATGTCAACTCAGTACTCTCCTCTCTCAACTTTCTCAACAAAAACTAGTTTGTTGTTAGTAGTTTGTTTTAGCTTGCTTCATTGGTTCATTCAGACCGCATTGACAACCCATCTCATGGCTGAATCAGTAGTTCCAGTGTTTAGTGAGTATGTGGGATGCTAACACAGGCCAGGGCCAGGTATGATTATAGCTTACAGTATGATGGTTTTCATTCTCTCTCTCTCTCTCTCTCTCTTCCCACTCTCTTCCAAGTCTGCTTTCGCTATGGTCTTATCAATAAAGGCTCAAAATCCCCAAATTTAATAATAATTAAAAAAAAACTCCAGCATTTGGATCTGTGGAACTCCTGAGGGCTGCAAACATTCGACCTCTCTGTGGACCTTCGGTGCAATTGGCATGTAGTCCAATGCCTGCAAGTCTATGTTGAAGGAACCCCTTCAGGAGTCAAGTGGCGAAGTCGCCCTGAGCAGTGACAAGTTCAGATGACTACTTTGTAGGGTCACACTATGCTGAATAGCCTGTGGACATGAAGGGCCTTGGGTAATACAAATCAGCACATGCACGCACGCACACACGCGCGCGCACACACACACACACACACACACACACATACGACAACATTTCCAAACTTTCCTGTCAATCACGACCATCACACCTTAGCCCATCTTGGATGTAGATACTCATGTAATGTATGTATAGCAAGCAAAAAAGAATAATAATTCATTAACTAAGATGAGAAAATTGGTAGATGTGTATATGTGCACACACACACACACACACTCAGGCACACACGCACACACTTTCTGTCTCTTGCGGTCGTATTTCTCTTTTCGATTTCTCAGGGCTGTGCACTCCTCTGCATTCCACTTAGGGGAGGTTATGTGTTGCTGCGGGCGATGAGGATTAAAGTGGTCAGAAGCCTGTCTTGTAGCTGAAATTGCTCTGGCAACAGCGCTCGGCAACAGGCCCTCAACTGAAGGAAGCTATCAACAGGGACATACAGAGAAGATGATACACACATACAAACTGAATGATTAACATATCCACACACATATTGATAAAAAGTAATCCAAGACCACATTCAGACACAAACACACACACAAACACACACACACAAACACACACGCAAACTCACTCAAACACACATTGACATGTAAATGCACATACACACGTGTAGGCGCACAGACAGTCATCCTACCAACTTTACGTGCTACAACAAGTACTACTAAGAGTGCACATGTATATGTGTGCTTGATAATAAACTAGATGTACCGCAGAGCGGTACAAAATATGACCGCCGCCCAGTCCAGCACATTTTTTCCACAAAAAGAAATCACGCTGAAAGGCCTATATGATTCTAACTGTCTCACTAAATTGCATTATCCACACTCAATTCTCACTGGTATCTGCTAGACAACAAGTACCAAAACATGATTAGTTCATAGATTTCACATGTAAAATGAATTTTATACAACCCCACCTCCATCTTGCCTGTTCATAATTCTGAGAAATTCTTGATTGTTTGTGTTATGTTTATGTTATGTGTGTGGGTGTGTGTGTGTGTGAGTGTGTGTGTGTGTGTGGGTGTGTGTGTGTGTGTGTGCGTGCTTGTGTGTGTGCCTGCGTATGTGCCCATACATATGTCTACTGTGTGAGTATGTGTCATACGTATGATTACTGTGAATGTATGTGTGTGTGTGTGTGTGTGTGTGTGTATCTGTTTGTGCACATGTGTGCACATGAAATGGGTTAACATGACCCCTGGAGGCAAACATACGGAAAAAAATGGTCATCCTAGGCCCTACAGTTCTCAAGATATTCACAGAGAACTGTGTCTGCCCTACCCTCCTTTCGGGGGTCCAGTCCAGCGGGGGGGCTACAGATCAAAACGAAAAATGACGGTTCCATGCTATCCATGTGGGGGTACATGCCCACCAAGTTTTGTGTACCCCAGTCTTTCAGTGTCCCGGGACTCATTGACGGAAATTTGGGCATGCGAAAAAAAAAAAAAAAAAAAAATCTTCTTCGCTGCGCGGCGGTCATAATTACATGTAACAATATATGTGCGTGTGTGTGTGTGTGTGTGTGTGTGTGTGTGTGTGTGTGTGTGTGTGTGCTAGACACAGAGATATCCATGAGAAGTTTCATGCATGTCGTTTCTTGTGTATGGCTCTTCATAATGCTGCAGAATGCTGCATTCACATGAATGTGCCTTCCCAACGTTCGGAGGTCTGATAATTCTGTATAACAGGTCGCTGTCAAGGAAAATGGGTTTTGTGCTTCTTATTAACGTCTTTCATATCACTCTGCAAGTAGTATGGTCACTGTTTGCAATGGAACTTCATTGAAAAGTGAAAGCAGATGGTTGAACAGCTGTGTTCTAAAGAATATGTGATTCAAGTTCAGCGTGTGTCCTGAACTCTCTGTTTTTCAGCAAAAGCCACGATGAAACGGTAAAAAATAAATGTAGAGAGTCATATTATGTGGAGTTTATTTTTTCGTTTTGGCAAATAAGCCTAGTCGTGTAATAAGTGTAATAATGTTTCAAATGCCAGTCATTACCGCCATACATTATCCCGTGTATCTCTGTATCTGTGCCAACTGCAACATTTACATCCTTGGCCTGTATGCGTAAACAGAGGTTAAGGGCCTTATCACCTCTGTTCATCATGAACACGTCCATAATTTATTAATTCATGTTTCACCGTGGAACAGGAAACAGGAACACTCACAGAAAGACCGACAGTGGGAAGAATGAGGAGAAAGGGGGATGGAGAGAGAGAAGGAGAGTGCGTGTTAGAAAAAAAAGGCATAGTAGCTATAGCATTCTAGTCACATGAATATCACGATCACGGGTGAGTGGAAGAAGGCAAAATAAAAGGCCCTCATGATGTCATCTCATCAATAACTCAAGAGCTGCTCTTTCTTCATCTACTCTTTCATCCTCTCCTACTGTCCGACCCCCCTAGATGAGACTTAGACCCTCCCAAAAGGGATGAAAATAATAGTTTGGGGGGGGGGGGGGGTACTGAAAAAAATTAATAAAATAATGTTATCCAATATTGCATGTAATTAAAGGCAGTATTATCATCACATACCAACAATTCAGGATATAATCTAATGAAATATGATTTTCAAACCCTCACCCCCATTGGGCAGTCCCATTTCTCTGGTACGTTCAGACTGTGTTCTTTGCTATGATATAATACTGACCGAATTAAAACAAATGCACAGTGTAGGCTGCAAAAGCCTGATATACGAATAGGTTAACAAGCGCTGGCCATACATTTGTCTAATATTTCACTGCCTTTGTAACATAGTGATAGCCAACCTTTGAAAAACATTGAGTAGCAAGATCGCTATGGTTTGACCGGAGGTCTCCCTTCCACTCAGTGGCCACTACCATCGCTGCTGCATAGCTTAAAAAACATTAGGGTCTACAATAACACGCCATAGGAGGAGTTCCATATACTGACACGGGGAGAGGTTTAATGAGGGGATTTACCATTTTGTGCAATTTCATTCGTAATGTTTTAACAAGAGGGAATCTGCACTAATATTCAGGGAATTTCGCATGTTGATTAGTGGTTCTCAACCTTTTTTAAGCAAATGCCCATACACCCATAATGCAACGTTACCTGCAGTTTGTTTGAAACGCTACGTGAACATATAAGTCAACTGGACCTGAAATGTATTTCCTCGTTGGCATTATTAGAGATCAGCCTCTCATAAAAGCGTATTGTTGCACAAACGTTGTGTGGTATTATTGATATAACACCAGGCGCACAATGCACTAGGCTACATTACATGAAATACCTTGGCTAAACATCGTGAAGATATTTTTTTTCCAACCATGAACAAAGTCAGACAAGTAAAACACGAACAAAGTCATTTTTTTCATTTGTTTGATGTTTGGTAGGCTTAGGCTAGCCAAGTAAAACTAATCAAATGAACCAAAGGCAGGCCTTGTATTAGGCTAGGTGAACTTGGCTATTAAACGGGACACTTTCTGTAGCCCATCTGTAAACAATTCTGGGTCTTAAATTTAAGTAATATGTTTGCCATTCCTGGGCCCACTTCCCCGAAAGCATCTTAAGCCTAAGAGCGTCGTAAAGTCCCTCTTACGAACGTCTTAAGATTTGCCGACTGTTTCCCGAAACCATCGTAGCTTAAGAGCATCGTGAAAACACTCGTAGATCTACGAGTGCTCCAGAGTACTCGTTACCGGCTAAGAACGTCTTAACAGTACTTCTCACTGAGGTCACCAACAGGACATACAGAGGAATTACAACTTAGAATACATAATCCAATTTACGTTCCCATTCTTTATTGTGTTTACCTGTGATGAATCAGATTTTAGCGTGCAAAATAGCCCACAATAATGTGATGAAAACCGGACAAAAATGTAATCAAGTTATGAAACGAGACGTTGCCAGAATAGTTTGACATTATCTTTGCTAAGTGAATATTTTATTAGGCCTATGATGTAAAAAGCAGAGAAAGCAACATGTGGTTTAGTCTGTAGCCTACTGCATCAAAATCTAAGCCTACACATTTCCTCTCTTTCTTACTCGACTTCTTTCTTATCTTCAAACGTGTTCTTAAGTGGCACCGCGAAAAAATATTGCATGGTGCAACAATCTAATCTTAAAATAATTACAATTATTTATGTCTCTGTGTGGTATATAACCTACTTGGGATGCTTACATGCAGATGTCAAAGTGTTTCTATTTTCGTATTGATGTGAATTAATGTGTAGATCCGAAGTTCACCATCACCGTCAAATCAGAGGATATTTCAGAACTATTAACGTGGACAGCTCCCCTTAAGAGCATCTTAAGAGCAGTGCACGCGCGTTCACGCTACGAGCATGTTCGGGAAACAGTCGGAAAAACCAAACGAACGATCGTAAGATGAATCGTAGAAAACCCTCTTAAGAGCGTGTCTCCGTCGTTATCGGGGAAGTGGGCCCTGTGCTATTGGTCTGTATTCATTTCCATGTTTGCATTGCACTGCTATACAAAAAATATTTGCTTTCAACATATTGTAACGTTTTGATATCGAACCACACAGTTGTCCAATCAAAAGGTTTATTCACTGGGAACGAGAGCCGGGACACAGACCGACCAAGACACAGAACACAATGCCAACAGGGCAGGTCAAGCACGCACACACACTACACATACAGGGGAGGACGCAGCCTCCCACCCAAAAAGGATCACACACGAGGGAGAACTAAAAGGGAAACATGTTACAATAAAGACGCTAACATTACACACAAAACTAAGGAGAATAACGACATAAACCCCCCAAATGTTCGCTCTCGTATCCCAGGATCCCCTGCGCGGGAGAACGCGAACACTGTCTTTTTGCGCCGACGTTACACAGCTCCCCCAACAAGCCATTGCCGTCCTCGGCAATGCCCACGAGGTAGCCACATGCTAACGTCGGCGCGCGTCGCCCGCCACTCAGTTCAGTGCGACAGTACCGCCAACTCACGTGGGGTGCACGCCGCAGGAGCTCACTCAACGGGCGCCACGCTGCTAGCAATCCAGTACGGGCGTGCTAGCAGCCACGTGGCCGACCCGCTCGTCACCAGCTCCCTCTCAGCAGCCGCCCTCAGGCTGCACTTTCCGCGGCGTGACACCGCGGCACTCCTCCTCTCCAGACGGGGCCCTAGGTGGCCTTACAACCGTCGACACTGTACCAAGCACCGGGGTTCGAGGGGGGCCAGATGAAGCTGCGCCAACGCCACTCCGCTCCGTCGAGTCGCCGACCAGGACAGACAGGCACCGACTCCACAGCAACCGGACCGCGCTGAGCTCTCCCGCTGCAGCTACCGTCTTCGGCGTCCCTCCTCGTGTTGCCATCTCGCAGAGCCGTACTGCTCTGTTCCCGGCCCGTTCCACTCCTTCGCGGCCTCGGCGAAGGCACGACCCCCGAGATGGTCGTGTTATCGAACTCCACACACAAACTTTTTCAAAAGGCGCCGGCCAACAGGCCAACTAGAACGGGCGCCCACACAGCACGGTGCCTCTCACACGCACCCAAAAGTTTTTTTTTAAAAGTTCAGAGAGCATTTCCGTCAAACCTGCCCCACCGTCGTGAGTTCGCTGCCCTCAGCGGCTCCGCCAACCGTCCATCGTCTAGGAACCTCTTCCTCGCCGCACTCCCTCGGCTCTGCTCACGCGTCGCGGCTCGCCGTGGAGTCAGCGCCCAGGCCAGCGTCATCTTCTCCACGACCACTTCATCTGGCCAGATCTCCTCCCATGGCAGCAGGCAGGTCTCGGCGATAGCTCTTCTCCTCCGGCGGCGGTAACGATAGAAGGCCTCAAGCTCTTCGGTAGCCCTTACAAGGGCTCTCTCTGGATCCTCTTGCGTGGGCCTCCACCCAGCGGTGAAGTCTCCCGCTCCCAGCTTCTCTCGCTGAGCGGAGGCCATGTTCGAAAGTCGCTTCTGACACCAATGTAACGTTTTACCAAGAGCCAGAGTTTCATTAACTGGTTTATTGAACAAAGCACACAATGCAGCATGTAACACACAGCGGCCCGTGTCAGGCCCAGAACGCAAAGAGGCAGAACTTCCTCGAACCGTAGACTATATTCCTCGGGGGTTCCCACCCCCCTCTCGCCAGGCTGCCAACCATGAGCGTGCCCGGGGTTACGCATAGCACGGTCGCTACATTACCCCCCCGCATCAAAGTTCCTCGACCCTGAGGGAACAACAAATACACACAACACAACACAACACAACAACTTTAAACAAAGTCTTTCAGATGGACCGGCGGTTTTCTTCGCCTCTGGGGCCGAGCAGGCACCGCCATAACACGTGTGGGAGAGAGTGGCACTGGGGAGAGGGGTGAGGTGGGAATGTCCGAATGTGTGTCTGTGTGCCCATTTGTGGGCGTGTGTAGGGCCCGGTGCCCCTCCCGCTGAGTGAATGCAGGGTGAATAGTGTCTGGGAGGGGGCTGTTAGGGGGGGTCTGTGAGGGCCTGTGTGGGAGCTGGGGGTTAGCATCTCCGTGGTAGGGGGCCAACCTGTCTCTATGTATGGCCACTCGTCTGCCACGTGGGGGTAGCTGTACTCTGTATACCACCTCCCCTAGACGCTCCAACACTCTACAGGGGCCTACCCAGTCACTGTCCAGCTTGGGGCAACGACCTTTTTTTCTCTGCGGGCTGTGGACCCAAACCAGCTTCCCTGGTTCCAGATGGCGGCCCTTGTAGTGTAGATCGTAGTTTCTGCGTTGCCTCGCCCCTGCGCTTTGCAGCTGTACGCGTGCGAAGTCGTGGGCTGTCTCTATGCGGTCCTGCAGTCTCCTGGCATACTCTCGTCCTGGGGGCACAGCTGGGGTGTCAGGAGGGAGGCCAAAGGCCATTGCTGGTGGGGTGCGGAGCTCTCTACCCAGCATGAGCAGGGCTGGTGTGCAGGCTGTAGATTCTTGGACGGCGGACCGACAGGCCATCAGCACGAGCGGGAGGCGCTTGTCCCAGTCGCGTTGATGTTTAGCAGTGATGATGGCCAGTTGCTGGATCAGGGTCCTGTTGAAGCGTTCTACTAAGCCATCGCTCTGCGGGTGTAGGGGGGTGGTGCGAGTTTTGTTTACACCCAGTCTATGACACAGGTCGGCGAATACTCGTGACTCAAAGTTCCGCCCCTGGTCACTGTGTATGGTTTGGGGCGTCCCAAAACGGCAGACCATACCCTCCAGTAGAGCTTCAGCCACAGTTTCTGCCTCCTGGTTAGGGAGGGCATAAGTCTCGGGCCACTTAGTGAAGTAGTCCATTACTGACAGCACGTACCTGTTCCCGCTGTCAGTGACCGGGAGTGGACCGACTATGTCCACCCCGACTCTTTCCATGGGTGCGCCGACCGGAAACTGTTGGAGCTGTGCATGGGACTGTTCAGAGGGGCCCTTCTTTGCCGTGCAGCTGTCACACCTCCTGCAGAAGTCCTCTACGTCCCTCCTGGACTGCCCCCAGTAGAAGCTCTGACGTAGGCGACGGAGAGTTTTGGTGACCCCGAAGTGACCAGCCCCCATGGCCCCATGCACTGCTTTCAGCACGGTCAGTCTATCTGCTCTGGGGACCACCAACTGCCACCTCAGCTCTCCCGTCGCTGGATCGATCCTTCCAGGCCTGCTGTAGCACCCCATCAGTGAGCCGCAGGCCCCGGAACTTTGCCCACAGCCCTTTCGTCGCTGTGGAGAGCGGTGCCACCTCCTTCCATGGTGGCCGTGTCTGCATCTCCACCCACTGGAGCACTGGCTGTATGTCCATATCGGCCTCCTGCTGTTGTCTCCACTGCATCGCTGACATTTCCGTGAGCTCACAGCACACCGCCACCGCGGCCCGGCTGACGATGGCTGCCTCCTGGCCCTGTAGCTCTCTGTCTCGTGTCTCCCTCCTGTCGCAGTGGCGGCACCCCTCCTCAGCGCAGGGTCGGCGGGACAGGGCGTCGGCGTTGGAATGGCGAGCTCCCGCTCTATGCACCACTTTAAAGTCATAAGACTGTAGCTCCTCCATCCAGCGTGCTACCTGGCCCTCTGGCTCTTTAAAGGACATGAGCCACTGGAGGGCAGAGTGGTCCGTCCTGACGGTGAACGGTAGCCCACAGAGGTAATATTTGAAGTGGCGGATGGATGATAACACAGCTAGGAGTTCTCTGCGTGTGACACAGTAACGACGTTCGTGCTTGTTAAAAGTCTTACTGTAATACGCCACCACTCTCTCTCCCTCTGGGCTTAGCTGTGCCAGCACCCCGCCCACTCCCTGGCCACTCGCGTCACAGTCCAGGATGAACGGGAGGGAGGGGTCAGCCGGAGCCAACACGGGAGCCTCCCCCAGCGCCTTCTGTAGCGAGGTGAATGCTGTTTGACACTCGCCGGTCCACACGAAGTCTTGGTCTTTGTGCAGTAGCCTGAACAGTGGTGCAGCCACACAAGAGAACCCCCTCACGAACCTCCTGTAATAAGAGGCTAAGCCCAGGAAGCTTTTCAGCTGTTGCTGGTCCGTTGGTGTGGGCCAGTCTCTGACCGCTCGTACCTTTTCATCCATTGTGCCAATGCCCTCTCTGCCCAGCCTGTGCCCAAGGAATGACACCTCTCTCTGCATGAAGTGGCACTTTTCCGGGTGGAGTTTGAGACCCGCTGCTGCTATACGCTCTAAAACATGCCGCAGAGACTGGAGAGCTGCCTGGAAAGTGGGGCCATGGGCGAGAATGTCGTCCAGGTACACCACACACTCACGCCGAGGGACTCCTGACAGCACTTTGTCCATCAGTCTTTCGAACGAGGCCGGTGAATTGCAAAGGCCAAATGGGAGAACTTTGAACTGCCAGAGGCCACGGCTTGTGCAGAAAGCAGTCTTTGGTTTGGCAGAGGGGGAGAGGGGCACCTGCCAGTATCCAGATCTCAGGTCCAGTGACGTGAACCAGGCTGAACCCGCTACCTGGTCCAGAGCCTCGTCCACCCGTGGCAGGGGGTAGGAGTCCTTCCTTGTCACCCCATTGAGCCGTCTGTAGTCCACACAGAACCTCCACTGACCGTTCTTCTTTGGGACCATGACGACAGGGGCGGCCCACGGGCTGTCAGACGGCTCCACAATGCCCGCCTGCTGCATCTCCCATAACACCTTGTCTGCTGCTTCCTGGCGTGCCAATGGGAGGCGACGTGGGCGTAACTTGATAGGCGGGCTGTCGCCCGTAACTATGTCATGCTGTATTAGGTGTGTACGCCCCACGTCACCTTCTTTGAATGCAAAAATGTCCTTGAAATGCAACAATAGTTGCCACAATTCTTCACCCTGTTGGGGGTCTAGATGAGAACAGTTCCGACACCATACACCCCGTACTGCCGACACGACACTTCCCTCCTCCGTTTGGGGGAGCTGGGCTGCCAATGGTTCAGGGGCCCGGCTCTTAGGGGTCTGTATAGTGTGTGCAGGCTGTGGCGCAGGTGAGGCGGCTAGGTGAGGTGAGGGGGGTAGTGGGGGAGGCGGCTGGTGTGTTCCGAGCAGCGGGGGCTGTAACATGCCTCTGCTCGGCTGTGAGTGGGGGGGTGGGGGGCTACAGGGGTCTCGAGGAGTGGGCCTCCTGGTCCGTACCGCGGGGTCATTGTTGGCTTCAGCGGAGTTTGCTGACACAGTGGTTACCTGGGGTGTTGTAGGGTTGAAGAACAGGGGGGGTGGAGCCATGTTGACAGGCTGTTCCCCCGGAAAGCACAGGGTGGCCTCTGCAAGATCCAGCCGACAGCCCGTGTTCTTCAAAAAGTCCAGTCCGAGAATGCAGGGGTCCTGGACTGACGCCACCCACACCGGGTGGCGCACTGTTTTACCGCCCACCACAAATGTCAGTGTCCCTTTGCCTTTCATGGGTGACAATTCCCCCGTCACCGTCCGCAGGTGGACTGCTGTTGGCTCCAACACAGTTCGCCTGGGGAGCACATCGGGCCGCACTAATGTCACTGTAGAGCCGGTGTCAACCAGCGCCACACACGTTACTCCCTCCACAGTGATTGGAATGTGGCATAAGTCCCCAATTGAAGTCCGGCCCACTACCGCCACCGCCATCGGGCCAGCCGTGCCTGAGGATGTATGTGAGGGCCTGTGATTCGTGGTCCGCGTTGCCCCCTCTATGCGGACCCAGGGTCGTTTCCCTGGTGTCTGGGTGCTTTTGGGCATGCGCGTACCAGGTGACCGGGTTTCCCACAGCCCCAGCACAGTCTAGTAGTGCGGTCCGGGCGCCGTTGAGTGCCCAGGGAGGCTGCCCGCACTAGCTCCGTCAGCTCCGCTGCCCATGTTGGTGTTTGCGGAACCTCTGCTGTTGCTCTGACCTGGGGGCTGTTGTGTTCCTGTGTGGGCCTTGTGATATATGCGCGGGCCGTCTCTCTCTCTGACGCCCTCTCCAACGCCTCGTGCAGGGACCGTGGGTGTGTCAGCTGCACCTCCACACGCAGTTCAGGTGGTGAGAGGGCTTGCATGAACCGGTCGCGGGCTAACTCGCTCTGTACCGCCGGGGGCATGCTGCTATATGCTCTGCGGGTAAGGCTCTCAATGTCGTTGGCTAGTTGTCGTAGCGGCTCGCCATGTCTTCTGTATCTGTTATTTAGTTCATTGCGGAGGAGCTCTGCTCCTGTAAAATCCCCGAACCGTCGTTGGAGGGCCCCTACCAGTGCGTCGTAGTTCCCTCTGTCATCCACGTCTAAGAGCAGCAAGCATGCTAAAGCCTCATCCGTAAGGCACATCGCCAATTGTAACGCTTTAGTCTCTTGCGACCAGTTCTGTGATTTAGCAAGCAGTCCGAACTGCGCATGAAAAGCTTCCCAGCTCACCTTCCCGTTGTACTTTGGAGTCTTCACGGAGCTAGCCGCTGCTGCCGCTGTTATTGTGGACTGGGCGCCGCCATTGTTGTTTACTTCTGAGTTTCCCGCGCCGGAGGTGACGTTAGTGTCTACATCCCCCTCCAGCTTTGGCTTGCGGATAGCGCAGCGTGCGGGCCCTCGTCCGATAAAGCCAGCCTCGGAGGTCATCTCTTCCATCGTGCCCCGATGATGGCCTCTTCTGTCCTCCAGCCGTCGCAGCTCCCTTGTTAGGTCGCCAAACGTCCATTCCCCAGCTCCGTCTCCGTCATTCATCTCACCAGCCATTCCACAAGATGTGAACATTTTCTCCCCACACACTCTGTGGCGGCACCGTCTTGCTAACGCTAATCTCTAATTAAACTGGTCACTTAACTAACAGTGCAGGGTGCACCCTCGGTCTTCCCTAATCATTCCTTCGATAATTTTTACTTCTGACACCAGTGTAGCGTTTTGATATCGAACCACACAGTTGTCCAATCAAAAGGTTTATTCACTGGGAACGAGAGCCGGGACACAGACCGACCAAGACACAGAACACAATGCCAACAGGGCAGGTCAAGCACGCACACACACTACACATACAGGGGAGGACGCAGCCTCCCACCCAAAAAGGATCACACACGACGGAGAACTAAAAGGGAAACATGTTACAATAAAGACGCTAACATTACACACAAAACTAAGGAGAATAACGACATAAACCCCCCAAATGTTCGCTCTCGTATCCCAGGATCCCCTGCGCGGGAGAACGCGAACACTGTCTTTTTGCGCCGACGTTACAATATGTTCCTTTTGAAATAATGGGACAGACATTTGCATTAGTTCTATGTTCAATATATGACTTGGGCAAATTGACGAATAGCCTTATTTTGCTGAGGTGTCAGCAGGCTGCACACACCCTCTGGAGAGCAGAGAGGAAATGTAGGCTTACTCTTGACAGTTCTAGCAAGTGAAGCAACGTTAGTGTCTGCCATCTAACATGGAAAAGCTTAGCGCATCTAGCACCGAGAAAACTATATGAGACAATCATAATTGTTTTCGTCTTGTAGCCTGTAACGTTGATCTATCATGGTGACATTATCACCACTGCCTCGGACGAGATGTATTCCACAACCTTAAATATATGTATATATGTATAAATGTATGTATTGCAGGTAAAGTTGACAGCTTGTTGAGCAACATTTTGCTATAAAGTTAATGTTAATAATTTAATTAAGTGTGTTATCAATTAATACAGAAAAATACAAGTTCCATTTCAACAGAGGGTTGAGTCAGAGAGGGTTCAAGCGGAGCTAGTAATCAAGGATCTTTGGTTGATCAATGCCCTGCTTTCTTGCATGATAGCCCAGTTGACTACTGGATAGAACATGAGTTAATGGCAATATTTTCTGTAGCTATGTAGATTGGGTTATTACTGTCTTAACTGTGACTGCCTTTTTCAGTTACGGAGTTTGGGAGAGCTAGTGAGAGGGAGAATGTGCACTCATTTTTAGCACAATTTAGTATCTGTGTGCTCATTTTACTAAATAGTGCACTTTGTTGACCACATTTTTGTCTCATTTTATTAGATTGTGTGGTCAATTTAGTAAATTGTGTGGACATTTTACAATATTGTGCACATATTTTACTAAATTGTTTTCTCATTTTACAAAAATAAATAAAATGAGAGCACAATTTAGTAAATTGAGTTCACTATTTAGTAAATTAAGTGCACTTTTTAGTAACATGCACACAATTTAGTAAAATGAGCGCACAATTTCTGAATATAAACAAATACATATTGTTCTGTAAGTGTAGTTTAATGTGTCCTGTCTCTTTAAGAGTTATTTGTTTATTGATGATGTCAGCATCTCCATGACTACAGTTTAGTATTAGTATTAATCTGAAAACAGTGAAAAAGGCTTCATACATTTTTGCTCATGTTATCTAAAGCCATCTGTTACATTTCATGCTTTTGGATGCACTGTCGGTATGCTATTTCTGTTAATGGAAGTCTTAAGTGACATATAGTTTTGATTAGTTTAAGTTAGTGCAGATTTCGTATTATAATCTAATGAGTTCATATTACATGTCATTGTAAGCACTGGATGAGATAATCCATTGTCATGAGTTTAGCTAAAAATCTACACTATAAGCATATTTGGGAAATAGTAATGCAATATGCGCTTAAAACACTTAAGTAATTTCATATTCATTTTCATTAATGTACTGAAGTTAAAAATTTATTATTTTGTATTTGTTGTAGTTTTATCCTACTTCCAGTGAACCATTAAAATAGAGTTGAACTAAGCATCCTGTTCAGCGTGGTGATTGGAGGTGTCTATCTGCCAGCTTGTGCAGGGTGTAAAGGTGGCAACATATCTTGCAATGACCCCTCCAGGGTTCCGTACTTAATAAATATATATATTAGAGAAATTCACAGACAGACATTATTTTTAATTATTTATTCATTTGGCTGACAATTTTATACAAAGCGACTACATATGTCAATTAAGGGCCAGTCTCCCCAGAGCAACTTAGGGTAAGTGCCTTGTTAAGTGCCCGGTTATTAAACCTGTGGCATGTGAATGTTTTCTTTTTACATACAAGACAGACAGTATGAAAGACAGAGTATGATCACTTCCATTTTGAGGTGAGTAGTCATTAAAGAACAGTCTAACAGAGCTTGTGCTTTATGTATGTATGTTGTTGTGTGGGAGGTCTGTGGAGAACTCTCTCAGGTAGGACCACCAGTAATAACTGCCACAGCACTGTTGGCTCTCACACAGTGAACAAACACACACACACACACACACACACACACACACACACACACACACACACACACACCCTCTGCCAAGTTCGGCTTCAGCGAGACTGACCTTTTCCTCTGTCTACCATTGAACCATCAAACAGCAGATATCCACGATTGAGATCGATAAGCATTGATCGATGTCATTTCCCTTTAAAAACAACCCATTTGGATACTGAATTGGAACCTTTTCAGTCTCTTATGTGAGAAAAGTCTGTGATTTTGAAATATCACTCCAGCAGTACTCTCTGCTTATTCACATCCGAGAGGAACTATCAGTACATTCTCCAAAGATCATTATCCATATATATTTCACCCTCTATGGGACTTATTAGGGATAGTAATTAAAAAAAAACTTTTCATTTAAAGTTGATTTAAGCCTAAAATAAATGTGCTGTGCTAACTTACCCATAGTCTACGTTGGACCTACCAGAACATAGCTTTAATTTTGAGACTGTTTTTGCATTAACAACAAAAATAGCTTATAGCTTGAAGTGCAAGGTGCATCGAATCATGTCGAAATAAATTGCTATTTTTAAACCACAGACAAGGCTCAGAATAGCATTACACTTTGGTGGTAGTGTAAGGAGGGTCCCTACAGACAAATCAAAGTATTGTAAACTTTGCAAGTGTACAGAGAGGTTGGACTGTTTCTGAAGACGGTGCCTTAACTCTTCTTCCGGTCACCAGCAGCTTGCGGAAAACTTCATACAGCGCTGTGCAGATCTGGCTGAACGTGGTGCAAAACTACTCTGAATAACATATTTTTGCTCCCAAATGAAAGTTATTTTAACAATAAGTCACAAAAGAGAAACCAAGGCAGCACTCTGTACCTCCCAGTTACGGTTATTTTGCTTTTGTTTTAGGGCACTGATGTTGAGTTAATGTACTCTGCCTTTGTTTAGCCGCATGCTAAAGTTGAGTTACCGGTAAGGTACTCTGCCTTTAGCCACACATCAAAGGGAAGTTACTGTAGCCTACTGCTTTAGCTTGTTAGGCAACTTAGCAGCAAATACCAAGCTGCACCGTAGGCTATCATAAACAAACTATTGTATAGCAGTACCAGCCATACGCAATCATAAATAATGTTTGTATTTTCGCCAAATTAGTCACTCAGTACCACCTGTCAAATGGCCACTAGTTGCAGGAGTGTGGACCTTTAATACCATGACACACCTCCCATGATATAATCTCACACCTCCCACATCCCTAATCACACATTGGCAAAGCTCAACAACAGTTCACAAATAAATATATCCTACCTTTTCTTGTAACCATTGCGATGAACGTCATCTGAGATGTTAAACTCACGTTTTGAGCATTAATCCTTGCTGGCGTTCACACTAAGCATCTATCCACAAATCATCTTCTTTTAGGCAAGACTAATTCTATTCAGTTCGATGCAGGAGAAACACGCAACAGATAACACAATTTCAAAACATCATCCACCCACATGTACATCTTTTTGTTTGATCGATCGATGTCAAAACAATTAGGCTAATCCATCAACTGTGCATCCGGAGCATAATGTAACCCTTGTTTAACCTGGTCAAATCCAACATCTATTAATGAAATAGGCTAGCATATTGGTCAAATCAAATGGGTTTTTTTTGGACCTTATAATATTAATTCCTACGGATATTGATAAAATATCTTTATCATTTTTGTTATCATTATAATGATTTTCTCTATTAATTATCAGTTCATTGTGGGGCTGGGTAAATCAACTATATTGATTATTATGGAAGGTACTGCCTTTTGCCTTGCAGGACTCCTCAACTCCCAACTTCCAAATAAGGGTCAAAGGTCAAGTTTGAGCCCAATATTTTCTATGTACAGACTTATCTCCATTAAAACATGTAATAGCCATAATTCCAGTGTCCTATAATACATTTGGCTGGACAACAAAGAAACTTTGGTAAGACTTTACTTGACGGGTGAGTTCATAACACATTCCTAGCAGCTGTCATAAACTGTACATAAAGCATTCATGGCTGTTTCATGAGACATGACTCAACATTCATACCAAACCTTTCATGAATGTGGAAGACAGAACGATGGCAACTTGTCAAAATAAAAGTCCAACAATCGCAATGCAGCATGCCGTTTTTGTTCCAAACCTCTTACCTGATCACGTCACATCTGAGTCAATGGGCTACTGCAGTGCCAAAAAGACAGAACATGGTCAAGCACATCATTTTGCCTCCAATATTTCATAAAGGATACCATTCATTTAATCTGTCCAGCCTTTGTAAATATTTCATTAATATATCATATTAAGTCTACATTGAATGTCACTTTACTATGCAAGTTGTGAAGTATTCGTAATCACTGAGTTTAACACTGGGAGGTAAACTAGCCTACATTCAGCTGACTCGTATTTGTGTAACCTGGAACAGTGGAGGCTGGTGGTTAAAAAAATAACGGAGGAAGGAATGTCTGCTTGATTGGCGTTAGTGGCAAATGTGAGGTTGTGGTGGTGTTGGTGGCATATGTGAACAATAGAGTATGTAGGCCGCCTACCCAGACACATTTATAGCAGCAGTATGTACTATGTAGCATTTTAACTGGCAATGTTGTGCAATAAATGCTGTTCTGACATTCTCGGGGGGGTCTGGGCACAATGGACTTTGTAATATAATTTAAATATATAAGTCACTTTGGATAATAGTGCTAAATTAATAAATGTAAATGTAAATAAATGTAAATGTAGGTCTGGGAAGTCAGGGAAGATATGTAGGTCTAGTTATGAAATACTGTTTTCCAGATGTGCAAAATTACGGAAAGTCTGGAGGTTTTGCTCAGTGTAATACATTGGCAGAAAAGTCTATAATAATAAAAATAGACACTTGTTTTATAAAACCATGTAACTATTTACCATTAAAAATAGACCTTAAATGTGGTTATTTGTAACATGCTATGGTTTTTAAATCCAAATCCCTATAATTTAAAGACAGGTTGTAATAGCTAAGTGGGAATTTATGAAAGCATACTCGAAAGGCAAATGTTATTGAAGACGTCATTAAAGGAATGCATCATGGTCTGAAACATTCATTAACAATGTTACCATCCAAAGATACATTTAGAACGGTGAAAACAAGAACATAACAACAAGAACCTTATTATGACCGCCGCGCAGCGAAGCGGCGGTCATATAGGTTTAGTCAGATTTTTTTTTTTTCTTTTTCGCATGTCCAAATTTCCGTCAATGATTCCCGGGACACTGAAAGACCGGGGTACACGAAACTTGGTGGGCATGTAACCCCATATGGATAGCATGGAACCATCGTTTTTCGTTTTGATCTGTAGCCCCCCCGCTGGACTGCACCCCCCGAAAGGAGGGTAGGGCAGACACAGTTTTCAGTGAATATCTCGAGAACTGTAAGGTTTAGGAGGACCATTTTTTTTTGTATGTTGATCTCAAGGGGCCATGTCAACCCATTCCATAACCACTCATTTCATGTATAGCGCCACCTAGTTAAACACAAAAAAGTAAAAATGAGGTGTTGTAATCGCAGGTATCTGTGACCTAACATAGTCAAAACTGCATGAAATTGGAAGTGTAGGATCATTATGACACCCTCTGAATGCACGCCAAGTTTCGTGGAATTCCGTTCATGGGGGGCCACACAATAAATTAATTTATGTTACTATACACCAACTGGCCTGTAGGTGGCCGGAGACAGTTTTCTGTGAATATCTCGAGAACCGTAGGGCCTAGGAGGTCCACCTTTTTTTTGTATGTTGATCTCAAGGGGCCATGTCAACCCATCCCATTACCACTTATTTCATGTATAGCGCCACCTAGTTAAAAATTAAAAAGCAAAAAATTAGGTGTTTTCATCACAATATCTCTGGCTGACATAGTCAAAACTGCACGAAATTGAAAGTGTAGGATCATTATGACACCCTCCGAATGCATGCCAAGTTTTGTGTACTTTCGTTCATGGGGGGCCTTACAATAAAACAATTTATGTGTACATTTAGTGACGTACACCAACAAGGATTCCCGGGACACTGAAAGACCGGGGTACACAAAACTTGGTGGGCATGTACCCCCACATGGATAGCATGGAACCGTCATTTTTCGTTTTGATCTGTAGCCCCCCCGCTGGACTGGACCCCCCGAAAGGAGGGTAGGGCAGACACCTTGACAACTGTAGGGCCTAGGATGACCATTTTTTTCCGTATGTTTGCCTCCAGGGGTCATGTTAACCCATTTCATGTGCACACATGTGCACAAACAGATACACACACACACACACATTCACAGTAATCATACGTATGACCAGGGCCGGCCCGAGGCATAAGCGAACTAAGCGGCTGCTTGGGGCCTCCTGGCCACCAGGGGGCCCCCAATCGAGTTTCTTTTTTTTTTATTACATAATAAATAACGTAAACAAGTGACATCAATGAATGAATAAATGAAACGATTATCATTCAAATCAAGAAAATTATGATTTCATGATCAATATGCCTGCCTACTGCTACTGTGTCTGCCAGCCTTTGAGTCACGCGCATAAAGTAGACACCTCGGGTGCATATAAAATTCGTGCAGACACTGCATCAAGTTCAACAATCGGAAGAGACGGTAATGTTCAGACAAGTCACAAAAAAGGACGTATCCCTCTGGTGCCGAAAACAGAACGAAGAAAATGACAGAGGAGGAGAAAAACGAGCAAGATACAGGTATGTTTTGCATGATTATTTACAGTATGTTTTGTGCTTGAGGTAGCTAGCTAGCTGTCATGATCTAATATAAGCCATCACCAGAGCTAAATCTCCGCCATCAACAGAGAAATGTCTCCTATTAATATAGATTTATCTAGATGTATTTCAGATGTCAAGGATATTGGGATTGTTTTGGATGTTCAATCAAGCATGTACCCTAGCTCTAGGTGGGCTTATTATGTCGTAAATTAAAGTTAGCTAGCTGACTGAAGTGGACATTAGCACTACAGTAGCTACATGAAAGCGTAGCTGAAGGCAAATTTACCACAGAGGGATTGTTTCTGATTTCGCACCTGAAAGTGTTGATAGTTTATTACTGCTCTATAATATGTGACATAGTGGTAAGTCTGATAGCAACAACAGACTAAGCCCAGGCTCCCAGTCCCAACCCAACCCACTGACTAGTGCGACTCTGGGCATCGGTAACGTTCCAGCTTCATAGGCAAAGATGGAACAGCAGTGCGCTCTGCTCTAAGATCTTTGGAGAGAGATGGTAGTGTTTGAGAAAATATACCATGTTGGGTGGGGAGACTTCTGTGATGAAAATAAATTTACATTTGATTAAGATAGTGGCAAGTGATGTAGCGATGCTACCCTAATATTTAGGCTGCAGTAGATCACCATGTTAAGCGTTCACCATACTGCAATTAAGTATACTCTTTTGATTATGCCTCATTTGCCAATAGAATATGAATTGTTACATGTGGAATTGCTTGTTATTTGAGTGTAAGTAATGATAGCAAAATAAACTCATTCTGCTCGATCAACTATGCACTTATGCAATATTTTTTTTTTTTTTCAGAGACACTGTTGAAGTCCTTTGGAGCACATCTCTACCTCTACCTAACTCTACCTACCAGAAGGTGAGGTTTTCTTGATGGCAAATGGTTACATAGCCTGTTAATATGACACGACACATTTAACATCGTTTTTTTTTTATTTATTTATGTATTTATTTAATCATTGCAGGTTCGTCCACTGCAGAGTTGCAGATGCCTAAAAACCAGGAACGAAGTAGGAATAATTATCTATTTTTTGGGACATTTTATTTTTGATTATTAATGTTTGTCTATTTTGTTTTTATTTTGTAGTTGAAAATTGCTCATTTAATGCACATTTGCGGATTTGTTCAGCAAATCTGTTGAAAAACAAGTCATTAAACTGATGTACTTGTTTACAACAAATACAAATGCTGTTGTATTTTGTTATTTGTCAATTCAACTTCAGTAAACCACCCTTAGTGCTTCACTTTGAATATGAATGTTTCAAATAAATCTGTGATTTTAGTACCCTCTAAGATTAAAAGGTGACAGGGTTGGTGTAAATAACAACTATATTAATACATTGGTTTACCAAGCACATGGGGCCAGAAGTCTAGATTGGAGCCCCAAAACATTTTTGGCATGTGAGCAAGGATGGATTACTGAATGAGCCTACCGAGCCCAAGAGGTCAAGGGACCCTGAACCCCAAGTAGTTGTGTGAATTCACTACCAATAAGTCAAAAAGCAAAAGGCTATGAATCTGAACAAATTTAGGTACTGCCCTTCTCCAGCTGACCATCCCAAAAATGCACCAGAATACAGGAAATCACATCTAACCCCGCCCCCCCCCCCCCCACACACACACACACCCGTTTGTACCCACATTTGCACAAAGAGGGTAGGGGGAGAGGGTCCTTATGCATCTGTGTCCAGGGGGACAGTAGTTCATAATCAGTCGCTGTATTAATACATAACCTCACTGTATTAATTTATAATATGACATTATAGTGTGAAGTTGTCAATTATCGCCAAGCACAGGTGACTGCGTTGTGGGAGGGGGCCCCCAAATCAAATTCTGCTTAGGGCCCCCAAAAGGCTTGGGCCGGCACTGCGTATGACACATACTCACACACTAGACATATGTACGCTTCCATGCACAGGCACATACGCAGGCACACACACAAGCACGCACACACACACACACACACCCACACACCCACACACATAACATAAACATAACACAAACAATCAAGAATTTCTCATAATTATGAACAGGCAAGATGGAGGTGGGGTTGTATAAAATTAATTTTACATGTGAAATCTATGAACTAATCATGTTTTGGTACTTGTTGTCTAGCAGATACCAGTGAGAATTGAGTGTGGATTATGCAATTTAGTGAGACAGTTAGAATCATATAGGCCTTTCAGCGTGATTTCTTTTTGTGGAAAAAATGTGCTGGACTGGGCGGCGGTCATATTTTGTACCGCTCTGCGGTACATCTAGTTTAACAATTGTTTAGTTAAGGCATAACTTGGATGATTATAACAACGCATAACTATCCAAAAATGTTTTATCACCAAGTGAACTGTCCACGTATGTGACAGGCCAGCAGTAGGCTATGGCTGATTGTTTTCTGTGCTAATGTTACCAGTTAGCCATGAGTAGCCTATTTGTCTGACTATGTAGCATTCAGTAGCCTACACTAGCCTTACCATCTTGTTTTGGAATGATTTTTTGGAGCTGGTCTTCCTGCTTTGATAAACATTCATCATACATCAGTGTATTCGCAGTGTATTTGAATGTATAAAAGATTTGAGATTGTCCTCTGATTCCATTGTACAGTTTATTTCACGAGCAAACAACAAACAAGCTTTCCATTCAACATAAGATTCGTAGACTGCAGATAACGTTCTTGAACCGTTGCCGCTAAAAACAGCACCCCCTATCGCAATTGAAAATTACTGTACGGAGGAGCTTCCTCCCTTGGCCATTGAAAACGACGTGATTCACGAGCCGCTGGGGTCCGAGGCGTTTATAATGGACTTCAATGAGGGGCTTGAGGAGGAAGCTCCTCCATACAGTAATTTTCAATAGCGATAGGGGGTGCTGTTGGCATTTTGACCTAGGGGAACGATTTTGTTCATTCAAAGTGTTAAAAATAGTAATATTAATAGTAATTTATCAGATTAGTAATTCACTTAATATATTTTTTATTTTTCTTTGAAATTTTAGGGAGGGTGTTCCCCCCTTTCCTCAATGAAGGAGCCTCCTCTGACCTGGAATGGTTAGACATTCCCAGTAGCAAAAGATGAGAAATCATCTGCAAAGGTTACATCATAAAACAAATAAATTTTTATGAAACAAAAATTATTTGCTTGACCATGTTTATGACAGCTGCTATGAATGTGTTATGAACTCACCCGTCAAGTAAAGTGTTACCGAAACGGTAAAGTAATTTTTCTCAGTTTCACACTCTGGTGAGTTAAGGTCGTTTGCCTTTGTAGGGCAGCACAGGTTACATTATACATTATAATTTCGGCCCAAAGTTGGAAACCATTTGGAGAAATTTGTTGCCATTACTCAGGAACCACTTGTACAGAGGCAGGCTTTATATCCTCGTATTCGGTAAAGTCTGTTGTTTATTGTGCTATACGGTTTGTCATGTGTTGAGTGAAGAGTGTGTGAGATATTTCACCGAGAGTAATGGGTGTGCAGAGCTATGTGCAGAATGCAAATATGATTCAATATCATTGCAGCTAATATCATTGGAGAGCTTAGATTCTGCTTGTTCACATGATATGTGTGATATCTGTGTGACCAGTAGGCCTACTCTGCAATAAATTTAGACTAGTTGAACTTGGACTTGAGATTTTACTGGGCACAGCAGTTCAGTACTGGGGCACGGGCACGAGTAAAAAGGGTCTAAAAAGGGTGACACCCCTACTAAAGTAGAACAAAATCCAGGACAATTTTGAAATTCTGGCCGCATTTTTTCAAGTATATTTTTTGGGGGGGCTTTTATGCCTTTATTGTGGATAGGATAGTGGAGAATGACAGGAAGTAAATGGGAGAGAGAGTTGGGGTGGGATTCGGAGAGGACCACGGGGCGGGAATCGAACCTGGGTCGCCGGCGTACAGTACAGGTGCCCCAGCCAGTTGTGTCACGGCCAGGGCCCGGCCGCGTTTTTCAGGTCTCAAAAAGAGGACATGTCCGGGTGTGAGAGAGGGAGCCAAAGTTTTAGATATTGGATTGTAGCTGATGCTTTAGCAAGAATCAAGTTCTTTTAGGCTACATTTGTTTTCATCTTGGCAAATAAGCTGTAACCTAGGAACAGGTTACCTGTTCATCACCACTCACCTCCTCACAAGCCAAGAAACACCCCAATTTGGCTGGGCGCTGAGAGGGGCTGCCTGTTTGCCTGACATGAAGCCTGGTCAAGGTATTTGATTTTATTCAAAGAGACCCCTACAACTACTACTACTACTACTACCACTACTACTACTATTACAAAGAAGATAAATAACATGAGATAAAACTTTAATTCAAAGCACAACCGTAAACCAAAGCCCAATGGCATAGAAGCCATGCATGCATCTGAAGAACAACAGCAACAACAAAAACACACAAGCCCTCCATTGGGGTTTAAAAAAAGGAGAAATAACAGTTCACATTATGCAACCATAAAAACTGATCTTGAAATTCCCACCCCGACACCCGAAATGCAATTATTTCAAACAGGCGTTAAATATTAATATCATGTTTTGTTTTGTTGTGTTCCTTTCTCTCCCTTGCTTTCCACACCAAATCGCTCTGAGCCTTGGCTATAATCTCCATCCGAATCACATTGTTTGCTTAGACTGTACAAACAATGTAGGGTTTTTTTTCTGCCCTTAATTTATTTTTTACTTTAACAAATTGCTTAA